>NC_088222.1:29302229-29582229 GCF_036934945.1 Oncorhynchus masou masou | reverse complement strand
GATTGACACTGATACACTGCTGTAGCATACACACTACTAACACTTATACAGTAGTGGAGGGAGACAAATACTGTGTGTGTGTGTGTGTGTGTGTGTGTGTGTGTGTGTGTGTGTGTGTGTGTGTGTGTGTGTGTGTGTGTGTGTGTGTGTGTGTGTGTGTGTGTGTGTGTGTGTGTGTGTGTGTGTGTGTGTGTGTGTGTGTTTGCGTGTGTTTGCTTGGGAGGGAGAGAGAGAGAGAGAGAGAGAGAGAGAGAGAGAGAGAGAGAGAGAGAGGGAGAGAAAGATGTGGGAGAGAAAGTGTGTGTGTGTGTGTGTGTGTGTGTGTGTGTGTGTGTGTGTGTGTGTGTGTGTGTGTGTGTGTGTGTGTGTGTGTGTGTGTGTGTGTGTGTGTGTGTGTGTGCGGGCGTGCGTGCGTGCGTGCGTGCGTGTGTTTGCTTGGGAGGGAGGGAGGGAGAGAGAGAGAGAGAGAGAGAGAGAGATTGGGAGAGAAAGATGTGCATGTGTGTGTGTGTGTGTGTGTGTGTGTGTGTGTGTGAGTGCAGTGGGTAAATAGTCAATAATAGCTGACACTTGTCAGCCCTGTGCTTTATACACACAAAGGCCTGTGGTCAGGGTATTGTATGACTCAGTCTCTCTGCTCTCCCCCTCCCTGGGCCTCTCAAGCAGAGATAATTACCCTTATTGTGCCCCTCACACACAAACACACACACACACACACAAGCTTATTCATGCCAAATAACACACCCGCCCATGTGCATATAGTCAGTCTGATAGAGTCCAACATGGCTGCCAGCGCCCCATCTGTTTCTGCCCCCTCTTCTTTCTCTACCCCCTTACCCTCTTCTACCCACCTCTACCCTCCCACCACGCAGGGGAGAACATGAAAGGGGTAAAACAGGGAGACAGACAGAGGAAAATAGAAAGTAAGAGATGTCTCTACAATATCCTCCAGACTTTTAGAGGCAACAGACTGTAATGATCTGATCTGTTGTGGAAACATTTTGTACCAATGTACCAAACAATACTCTGCAGTAGGATAAGGCTCTGGGGTTATTTAGCTACTGTAGCCAGTAACTCTGGTTGTTAATCCAAACAGCTGTTCTAAAGGGTGGATGTTTTCATGTTTCAGTAATGTAGTGTGTGACATAGCAAAGGCTGCATGTGATAGTAGTGAGTGTGTGTATATGTGTGTGTTGTTGGTATGGTTGGCTGGCTGATTTGCTCATTGTCATTTATGTTACCCCCCCATGGCTTTGCCATGTGCCGCATGGAACGGGGCAGCCGTGGAGGGAGGGATGGAGAGGGAGGGGTGAGGGTGGAGGGATGGAGAAATGGAAGCAGGGATGGAGAGAGAGAGAGAGAAAGAAGGGGGTGACCGGTCGCCTGTCTGTGACAGTCGATGGGGTTTAGTTCCACAGGCCCTCAGGGGTCTCACGTGTGTGTGTGTCCCTCCACCCTTCTGTCCCTGTCCCACCTTGCCTGAGCATGACAATAGAGCCACCATACAACACAGCTCAGCACTAAACACAGCGTTAATGCACACTGTATTAATGTTTAATGAGCTCCCCATGTTCAGATACTCTCAGAAAATCAGAAAATGGGTGTATTGTGTGTGTGTGTGTGTGTGTGTGTGTGTGTGTGTGTGTGTGTGTGTGTGTGTGTGTGTGTGTGTGTGTGTGTGTGTGTGTGTGTGTGTGTGTGTGTGTGTGTGTGTGTGTGTGTGTGTGTGTGTGTGTGTGTGTGTGTGTGTGTGTGTGAGAAAAAGATGGGGGTTAAGTGGCTTGCTACATTGTGATTGCAATTGTGTGTGTGTTAGACCAGTGTTTACAAGATCCAGTGCAGTCACAGACAAATGTAGCAATTCATGTATTCCTGCTTTGAGTGCACATACACAGATTGACAAACTCTCTATGTCCCTCCCTCCCTCGCTCATTTCCTTTACTATGTATATCTGCTTCCTCCTTTCTTCTCTCCTAGGATCTCCTGCATTCTACTCCAGGACTCATCTGTCTCTGGGGTAGATAGGGAGAACAGCTGCTCTAGCGCACCACTAGCTACAGACTTTGACAGTCGATGCTGTGTGTCTGGGACAGAGGGCTAGAGGCAGGGCAGCAGTGTTGATGACATAGTGAGGATATATGATTGTGAGAGGGCAACAGTGTTGATGACATAGTGAGGAGATATGATTGTGAGAGGGCAGCAGTGTTGATAACATAGTGAGGAGATATGATTGTGAGAGGGCAGCAGGGTTGATGACATAGTGAGGAGATATGATTGTGAGAGGGCAGCAGGGTTGATGACACAGTGAGGAGATATGATTGTGAGAGGGCAGCAGGGTTGATGACATATTGAGGAGATATGATTGTGAGAGTACAGCAGGTATGATGACATAGTGAGGAGATATGATTGTGAGAGGGCAGCAGGGTTGATGACATGGTGAGGAGATATGATTGTGAGAGGGCAGCAGGGTTGATGACATGGTGAGGAGATATGATTGTGAGATGGCAGCAGGGTTGATGACACAGTGAGGAGATATGATTGTGAGAGGGCAGCAGGGTTGATGACATATTGAGGAGATATGATTGTGAGAGTACAGCAGGTATGATGACATAGTGAGGAGATATGATTGTGAGAGGGCAGCAGGGTTGATGACATGGTGAGGAGATATGATTGTGAGAGGGCAGCAGGGTTGATGACATGGTGAGGAGATATGATTGTGAGAGGGCAGCAGGGTTGATGACATAGTGAGGGGATAAGATTGTGAGAGGGCAGCAGATTTGATGACATAGTGAGGAGATATGATTGTGAGAGGGCAGCAGGTATGATGACATAGTAAGGAGATAGGATTGTGAGAGGGCAGCAGGGTTGATGACATAGTGAGGAGATATGATTGTGAGAGGGCAGCAGGGTTGATGACATAGAGAGGAGATATGATTGTGAGAGGGCAGCACGGCGGGTTGTGTTTTTCAGTGTCTGCAGAGCCACAATAGGACCAGTTGGACCAGGGGGGAACAAGAAGGTGTATGTGAGGGGGAGTGACCAGGCTGCTCCCAGCAGGGTCCCAGGGGTGGGACGGGCTGGGGATCGATCTGTAATGTAGCCTGTAAATGACCCAGGGCCTGCTTACATCCATTAGGCCAGGGGATGACGGGGAGCACTGAGAAGAAGTGCACATCAAAATGACAGGACAGCCAGGCCAGAGCCATGCGTAGGACATACTTCAATGCCACTACAATCAGCAGGGCCAGCGAGGCCCAGGTCCCACTACAGTCAACAGAGCCAGCGAGGCCCAGGTCCCACTACAATCAGCAGGGCCAGCGAGGCCCAGGTCCCACTACAGTCAACAGAGCCAGCTAGGCCCAGGTCCCACTACCATCAACAGGGCCAGCGAAGCCCAGGTCCCACTACAGTCAACAGAGCCAGCTAGGCCCAGGTCCCACTACCATCAACAGGGCCAGCTAGGCCCAGGTCCCACTACAGTCAACAGAGCCAGCGAGGCCCAGGTCCCACTACAGTCAACAGAGCCAGCGAGGCCCAGGTCCCACTACCATCAACAGGGCCAGCTAGGCCCAGGTCCCACTACAGTCAACAGAGCCAGCTAGGCCCAGGTCCCACCACCATCAACAGGGCCAGCTAGGCCCAGGTCCCACTACCATCAACAGAGCCAGCTAGGCCCAGGTCCCACTACAGTCAACAGGGCCAGCTAGGCCCAGGTCCCACTACAGTCAACAGGGCCAGCTAGGCCCAGGTCCCACTGCAGTCAACAGGTTCAGCTACAGGGCCAGCTAATATCCCGGTATCATAATTACAGGTATTTGTGTATGACAACAACCGTAGATGACGTCCACTGTCAGCTGTAAGGTTGTGCTGCAGTGAGGTATGATGGTACAATGCAGTAGAGGGGGTGAGAGAGGAGGAGAGGGGGTAATGTGTGAGCCAGGTGGGCTAGGTGGAGGCGCTGGGCATCTTCCCTGGGCCACCATGTGGCCGTAGCCATCTGTTGCCGCTGCCTCTATTCATCAGACACACTCATTAGCTTTCTGTGGAGAAAGAGAGACCGGCTCAATCTGCATGCAAAGATCTCTCTGTGTCTCTCTTTATTCTCAACCCCACTCCCCTCTCTCTCTATCTAGCTCCCATCTCTTCCCTCCTCTATCCATGCTCCCTCTCCATCGTCTCACTCATCTAACTAAGTGATTAGCGTATCACAGGCTCTCATGTGTCCGATGGAGTTGGCGACAAGGGATGGGATGGCATGAGATGTGTGGTGGTGGTGGTGGTGGGGGGAAATAGGTCAGACTGCCCCACCCCCTCCCCCTCTAACCCCCCGCTGTCCTGGCCGGACAGTAAAGTGGGCCAGGCGACACACACACACTCATTATCCTTCTTTCTCCTCTCTATCCCTCCTTCCCCTACAGCATCTGTTCCTTCCTGGCTTTTCCTAACCTACTCTCCTGTGTGGTTTCTCACCTTCTCTCTCACCTGTTCTTCCACCTTCCCTCCTTTCCATGATCTCCCTCATCTAATCAGTTTTAATTCCCAATGCATCAAATACCACCATCACTTGGGGGGAGAGAGAGAGAGAGAGAGAAAGAGAGAGAGAGAGAGAGAGAGAGAGAGAGAGAGAGAGAGAGAGTGTGTGTGTGTGTGTGTGTGTGTGTGTGTGTGTGTGTGTGTGTGTGTGTGTGTGTGTGTGTGTGTGTGTGTGTGTGTGTGTGTGTGTGTGTGTGTGTGTGTGTGGGAGAGAGAGAGAGAGAGAGAGAGAGAGAGAGAGAGAGAGAGAGAGAGAGGGGGAAAAGAGAGGGGAGAGGTAGGCTGGTTGCCGGATTGCATTACTAATTTATACACAAACCTTATTAGAATATTAATGCTAAAAGCAATCAGGCAGCCCTATGTTAAATTAACTGATATGAAGAGAGGGGAGGAGAAAGAGAGGGAAAGAGAAATATGGTAAGAGAGAGAGAGGGGTGTCTTGTTTGGAAGTGGAATTATTTATGCCAAATGAAAGAATTAAGGACTACCTCTTTGGAAATATCTCCTAGCACACACCTTCCAGTAACTGTCTCCATCTACACACCATGACCATAAACCATATTAAACCATTTTATGAACTAAGTCAGTCTGAAATATATTCAGGGAAATGGATTGTGTCATCTGAAACAGTTTACATATTAAATACAGATAGAAAATACAACCCATTTTCATAATGACAACTCAATTCCTAACACAGGGTTGATTCGGACTGTCCTTCAGTTACAACCAGCTCAAACACACAGCTGCAAATAGACCAAGATACATCTTCTTTAGCTCCATCACACACACTACCACACACTAACACACACTAACACACACTAACACACACTTACCACACACTAACACACACTACCACACACTACCACACACTACCACACACTACCACACACTACCACACACTTACCACACACTAACACACACTACCACACACACTAACACACACTACCACACACTAACACACACTAACACACACTAACACACACTAACACACACTACCACACACTAACATACACTAACACACACTACCACACCACACTCTCCTGAGAAAGATGCCTGCCATTGTTTACAATGACCATCCAATTACTGGGCTGTGCTCAGATAGCCAGAGAGCTTACACACACAAAATCAATTTCAATCTCCCTGTCTTCATTAGGCCTATCTGAGCAGTCTTTAGACCTGGGTTCTCTCTCTCTCATTGTCTCCTCTCTGATCTGTCTATGGTAGAGAAAGAGAGAGGATGGATAGTGAGAAAGAGATGGAGAAAGTGAGCAGGTCATGGAATGGACAGAGCAAGCAGGTAAGAGGGTCTGAAATAGAGAGGTGAGCAGATAGCTGATTGGCTGAATGAGGGGACAGCTTATTAGCTTAACAGGAGCAGGGCTGTCATTCAATAGGACATCAGAGTTCACTGACCCACCTGAGCCTTTATATAATGCATGTTTCTCAGTATTCCCCAATCATTCAAAGTGTGTATGTGTTTATGTGTGCTAGCTATACATGTATGTTTGTGTGGCTGGAAGTGTGTATGTGTGTATGTGTTTGCGTGTGTGTGTGAGTGGGAGAGATTGCGTTGCTCAGATTGTATAGCGCTATGGGCAGATTATAGATTGGTATGGCAGATGTGGTGTGTTTCAAAGCGATGCCACATTGCACAGAGAGAGATTACTAGATTGCTGTGCTGTTATTATGATTAGGTCATTGTCTCCTTTGTTGATTGGGGTGGTCCTGGGTCAAGGTTAAACAATGCTGTCCTGGAGTGCAATTATGTTCAATCCTGGTCCCGCATGTGGTCACAGAAGGGTGCAAATGTTTGTCCCAGCACAGCACTTACACACCTGATTCAGATAATAAGGGCCTTGATGATTAGTTAATTAGGCGTGAATCATTTGTGTTAGCGCTGCGCTCGAAGAACAACTGCATAGTGTTTTTTCTGTGCTTTGTAGTGTATTTAACTGTATTGCACTGACCTCTGTATTGTGTATAATGTGTACTGTGCTGCTGTGTACAATACTGTATATTGTATACTGGGCTATTTAGTGTTTACTTAGTTTATTTGACTGCTGCACTGTGGTGTTTTTACCTGGTGTGTGGTGTATTTAAATTGAACTGTGGTGTGTTGTATTTAACTGTGCTGTTCAGTGTAAAGGAATGTTGAATGCTCATTTCAGTGAGCAGCTCAATGTGTTCACCATCTGATATCCACACTAATTACACACAGTACAGTATGGACACAGCACAGTACATTACAGTCACACAACAGTACAGTACAGCCACAGTACAGCCACAGTACAGTGCAGCCACATTACAGCCACAGTACAGCCACAGTACAGCCACATAACAGTACAGTACAGCACAGTACAGTACAGCCACAGTACAGCCACAGTACAGCCACATTACAGCCACAGTACAGCCACATAACAGTACAGTACAGCACAGTACAGCCACAGTATAGCAATAACAACATAACAACATACACTCTCTACAACCAATATACAAACTATACATGGAATCACACTCAAATGTTGTGTAATATGCATTATACAACGGGTGGGTCTCATCCTGAATTCTGATTAGTCTATTTCACAAGTTACCACCGGCTAAATCTATGATGTTAAAATGCCTGTTTACTCTGTTCCATCTGATTACGCAATCCACTGTCTCGTCAGCCCAGCCAGGCGATTGATTAACTTGATGTCCATTATAAAAAGCATCTAGACATTATCTCACATTTATTTTAGACTAACATTTAGTTTTTTCAACAGCAGAGGTTTGTATAAACCTTGCTGTCTGTCTCTCTGACATTTGCAACATTGTTTCAATATTCAAATCTGATTTCCAGCTGCCCCATAGTAATGAACGTTTCGGGAGTCGGGATGAGACAGACAGGCAGGCAGCTTTTCTCAGCCAGTCGAAATCATGAATCAGCATCATTTTTATGGATATATACAAAGAACTATCAAGAGAAAACAGGTCAAACTAACTGAAATGCATCTAGTTTAAAGACTTTCCAGCTTCAGTTTGAAGTTGTATTTTTCCTTTATTTAACTAGGCAAGTCAGTTAAGAACAAATTCTTATTTTCAATGATGGCCTAGGAACAGTGGGTTAACTGCCTGTTCAGGGGCAGAACGACAGATTTGTACCTTGTCAGCTCGGGGATTTAAACTTGCAACCTTTACGGTTACTAGTCCAACACTCTAACCACTAGGCTACCCTCCCGCCCCACACAAGTGATTGTGTTAGCTGTGTTGTTGGCTAGCTCCACTGAACAACAGTGTCCTGACGGGTGAGCACATTTTCTACGCCAGGCGAAATCGTGCATTATTAGGTCATTGTTATGGATGTATCCAAATAAATGTCACTAGAAAACCACTTAAACAAATGCAAATGCAGCTACTTTGTTGTTTTTCTGACTTGACTGTAAGTTATCCCGGCTTGGGTAGCAACCAAATATTTGTGCCGGGACTACTGTATATCTTGTGGAAGAATTAAATAGTATGAATAAATTCATCAAAATAACGTTTTTAATGAAAATATGTCAATCATTCTTTGAAGATGTTGGCAAAAGGGATAATGCAAAGCCGGTGTTTATGTCTCGGGCCGAACAACACCCGCGCCAATATATCCTCCAAACACCGGCTTCATGGGCATTATCACTGAAATATATTACAAGAAATAGAAATAGATCCAGTCAAACCAGGCTGATAAGAAATACATAAAAGGTGAAAGATTATATAAAATGCCAGGTAGTCTGTCCAAGCTCCTCGTAACTGATATAAGCATAATGTGTCTCAAACATACACCAAACATTCATTCGCACAGTCTATGTGTGTGTGTGTGTGTGTGTGTGTGTGTGTGTGTGTGTGTGTGTGTGTGTGTGTGTGTGTGTGCGTGTGTGTGTGTGTGTGTGTGTGTGTGTGTGTGTGTGTGTGTGTGTGTGTGTGTGTTATGCATGTATATAGAACGCCATCTGCCAGGTCCTGAGGCTGTTCTTGCCCCACTACCCTCCTTGCTTCTCTTTCTTTGCCTCTTTCTCTCCTCTCTGTTCTCTCCCTCTCCACCTTCCACTTTGTTATTGTAAAAGAGTTTCACGTCACAGCATTGGAGATGTTTATTGTTATCTGTTGCATTATCCATGATAACTAAGGATATTTAACACATGTACACTATTAATGCAATAACTTCCCCTAAACACACCAATATAGACAACTATATATACAGTACCAGTCAAAAGTTTGGACACACCTACTCATTCCAGGGTTTTTCTTTATATGTACTATTTTCTACATTGTATAATAATAGTGAAGACATCAAAACAATGAAATAACACATATAGAATAATGTAGTATCCAAAAAAGTGTTCAAAATATATTTGAGATTCTTCAAAGTAGCTACCCTTTGCCTCGATAACAGCTTTGCACACTCTTGGCATTCTCTCAACCAGCTTCATGAGTTAGTCACCTGGAATGCATTTCAATTAACAGTTGTGCCTTGTTAAAAGTTAATTTGTGGAATTTCTTTCCTTCCTAATGTGTTTGTGCCAATCCATTGTGTTGTGACAAGGTAGCGATGGTATACAGAAGATAGCGCTATTTGGTAAGATAACAAGTCCATATTATGGCAAGAACAGCTCAAATAAGCAAAGACAAAATGACAGTCCATCATTACTTTAAGACATGAAGGTTAGTCAAGATGGAAAATTTCAAGAACTTCTTCAAGTGCAGTTGCAAAAACCATCAAGCGCTATGATAAAACTGTCTCTCATGAGGACCATCACAGGAAAGGAAGACCCAGAGTTACCTCTGCTGCAGATGATAAGTTCCTTAGAGTTAACTGCACCTCAGATTGCAGCCCAAATAAATGCTTCACCGAGTTCAAGGCAAAGAGTGGCTACTTTGAAGAATCTAAAATCTAAAATATATTTTTGATTTGTTTAACACTTTTTTGGTTACTACATGGTTCCGTTATTTCATAGTTTTGATGTCTTCACTATTATTCAACAATCAAGAAAATAGTATAAATACATAAAAAACCCTTGAGTAGGTGTGTCTAAACCTTTGACTGGTACTGTACATATAACAAAAACAACAAATAAACACACTAACATGTGCACACACACACACACACACACACACACACACACGAATGAGGTTAATGAAGATGAATGTGGGACAGGGAGGGATCCAAGGAGAATGTAGAAATGTACACAATAGAGAGGAAAATACAGGAGACATACTGTAGAAGTTGTAAAAAGGTCAAAGGCTCGTTGGCATGTCAGGAAAAGACTCAATGGATCTAAATTAGGATAACAATACAGAAGGGAATAAATAGAAATGAACAAACAATGGAGTCAATCAGTTTAGACCGGGGGGCAGGTAAATGAAGATAGTTGGCTAGAGACAAGGTTTGGGAGGGAGTGGTTAAGGTGGAGAGAGAGGTCAAAAGGTCAAAAGTTAGGGGAATATGTAGGAAGAGAGCAATGGATCTCGAGAGTGAAAGGGATGGAGGCAAGAAAGGAGAGAGAGAATAGGGAGAGGGGCCTCCCGAGTGGTGCAGTGGTCTAAGGCACTGGCCAGCGTCGGCCAGGTTAGGGGAGGGTTTGGCCGGCAGAGATGTTCTTGTCCCATCGCGCACTAGCGACTCCTGTGGCGGGCCGGGCGCAGTGCATGCTGACATGGTCGACAGGTGTACGGTGTTTCTTCCGACACATTGGTGCGGCTGGCTTCCGGGTTAAGAGGGCATTGTGTAAAGAAGCACTTGGCTGGGTTGTGTTTCAGAGGACGCACGGCTCTCGACCTTTGCCTCTCCCGAGTCCGTACGGGAGTTGCAGCGATGGGACAAGACTGTAACTACCAATTGAATAGCACAAAATTGTGGAGAAAAAAAAAGAAAAGGGAGAGAGAAAGATGAAGAGAGAGAAAGTCAACAAGAGGGAGAAATGATGGAGAGAGTTGCAGGAGGAAGAATCAGTGATCCAGAACAGTGAGCAGACAGACAGCAGACAGGAGTTAGAGTTAGGTCAGGAGATACAAAGAGCAAAGCAGCAGAACATCATTATCATCATCTTCATCATCATGCCTCCAAAACATACAGAAGGACACACACACACACACACACACACACACACACACAAAAACAACAACCACAACTGCATCTTGCTTCACCCTTGCTTTTGTTTTGAATGCATTGTAAATAGCAGCCATATGGACATATTTATTCACAAACTCACACAAAACCCTTACAGATGGGACTAATAACACTACCCTTTACCCAGCCATTTACCCAGCCCTTTCCTGCCCCCCCCCCCCAACCCCTCTCTGTCCCATGATGTCCTACCTGGGACGATGGAGACAGTGTCTCTCTCCCAGGACACCACGCTGACGTACTCCTGCACGGCATTGGGAATGAGGCACTTGAACACGGCCACGTTGCCCCGCATGGAGCGCTGGTCTGCCACACGCACCGTATACGGCTCCCTGAACACTGTTATACAGAGAGAGACAAAGTGTTACGGAGGTGGTGTGGATCTAAAAGTCTTATTTTGGTTTAGGAAAAAGTGAATACTGGAGTTGTAGTGGAACACATAAGATGTATTCTGGCAGTCAATATTGTAAGAATCATTAACTGGATTGCAAAATAATCTACTAATAATATTAAATGTGCAAACATATTGGGAACAATTCAGATTCGGTTTTGGATATTGTTTGAACACATCAATAACACTAATCGTACATCTGTTTTCAACTCAATTTCTGAGAAGGATTAACAGAAACATTATTGGCTAGCTACAATCAACACCAGCAACTAATCTATTGTCGTGTATACAACTCAATATAACAAATATGACAGAATAAGTGGATTCTGTTAAAGCACCTGCGGTAGAGATAACAACCCAGCTTAATAAAACCATTGGTATGTGTGGTAGTGGTGGTGCACTGTTCATTCATGTTCATGCAATATTTGGCACTCTCCTGAATGGGCATTAACTAATTAGTGAAATCAGGAGAAGCTAGGACATATTTGAAGGTTGCTAAGAAACTGCTTTGGAAGCCCCCTCCCTGGTAACAGCAGTATAGTGTAGCAAACAGGCAGCGGTGCATTAACGTTGGGATCCTACTGCAGTATAACTACACATCAGTACACATTACTACAGCCCCTTCACATACAGAAACATAGACATACATAGACATATACATATGTCTCAATAATAATATGATATAGGAACAGGGATTAGACATAAAATATGCTCATATGGAAATTGTATCATCTACATTTGAATAATTGCCCGCTGTAGCTATGCAGTAAAGAGATTGTTCACCGAAATGACAATTGTAGATAATATGATGGATATCTAGAAAGTAGACTAGGTTTGGTTTATTTCCTCTACTGTAACTACAGCATCAGCACCAGGAGTGAGAGTGAAACATATGACACCTATACTCCAAATACTCTAACTACAGACCAAGTTACCCCATTACACTACCCTTTGATCTAACTCTAACACAGCACCGTGACCCGAAACCCCTGACTGTAACTTCTGAACCACGTCCCTCCTGACCATAACCGCTACCCTGACCATAACCGCTCCCTGACCATACATAACTCCCTGACCATAACCGCTACCCTGACCATACATAACTCCCTGACCATAACCGCTACCCTGACCATACATAACTCCCTGACCATACATAACTCCCTGACCATACATAACTCCCTGACCATAACCGCTCCCTGACCATACATAACTCCCTGACCATACATAACTCCCTGACCATACATAACTCCCTGACCATACATAACTCCCTGACCATAACACCATAACCGCTCCCTGACCATACATAACTCCCCGCTGACCATACATAACTCCCTGACCATACATAACTCCCTGACCATACATAACTCCCTGACCATACATAACTCCCTGACCATACATAACTCCCTGACCATAACCGCTACCCTGACCATACATAACTCCCTGACCATAACCGCTACCCTGACCATACATAACTCCCTGACCATACATAACTCCCTGACCATACATAACTCCCTGACCATAACCGCCATACATCCCCTGACCATACATAACTCCCTGACCATACATAACTACCATAACTCCATAACTGACCATACATAACTAACCCTGACCATACATAACTCCCTGACCATACATAACTCCCTGACCATAACCCCTGACCATACCCTGACCATACATAACTCCCTGACCATAACCGCTACCCTGACCATACATAACTCCCTGACCATACATAACTCCCTGACCATACATAACTCCCTGACCATAACCGCTCCCTGACCATACATAACTCCCTGACCATAACCGCTCCCTGACCATACATAACTCCCTGACCATAACCGACCATACATAACCCCTGACCATACATAACTCCCTGACCATAACCGACCATACATAACCCTGACCATACACCATAACTCCCTGACCATACATAACTCCCTAACGACCATACACCCCTGACCATACATAACCTGACCATACATAACTCCCTGACCATAACCGCTCCCTGACCATACATAACTCCCTGACCATACATAACTCCCTGACCATAACCGCTCCCTGACCATACATAACTCCCTGACCATACATAACGCCCTGACCATACATAACTCCCTGACCATACATAACTCCCTGACCATAACCGCTCCCTGACCATACATAACTCCCTGACCATACATAACTCCCTGGATATGGGACGTGGCTGCTATGGTTTTGTAAATGCTAATCCCTTGTCTCCTGGGGGTGGGCTTTTGGGTCATGAGGGAATGATGGCAGCAGCAGCAACGAGGAGAGACCAACCGGCTGCCGTGCGGCTCAGATCAGTCTCTCTCTTCTCTCTCGCTTCTCTCTCTCTCTCTCTCTCTCTCTCTCCCTCCATAATCCTCCACTGGCTTGGCTCGCTAGTATTAGTAGGAATATGTATTAGTGCAGGTCGGTGTTGGGAGGCAGAATATGAAAACAGATGTTGACAGCAGGAGGGACGGGGAAGAGACTGTCTGCCCTGATGTGAATGATGGACAGGGAGGGAGAGAGAGAGTGGGAGAGTTAGGAAGGAAGGTGGAACAAGAGAGGTTGTGGAGAACCTACAGTCCAGGGGAATTGTAAAGGTGACCACTTGACAAACTGATTCAACTGACCATCTCACCTCCACTTAGTTTGTCCAGTATATGATACTGTATGAAATAGATCAAATGGATGAACAGGCACAGAGCTATCTACAATATATCCCACATCAGCAATAACCTGTGTTGTTTTATAAGAGGTCCACCTTGTTAAATAGCACTGGCATGAAGTCTAATCAATGGAGTGCACCAATTATGTTTCATAATGAGAGATAATGAATGAAGTGTTCTGCTGCGGTTATATTTAGCATGGTACCAGAGGACAATGTGAGAGGAGGAAGGAGAGAGGAGGAGGAGGAGAAGGAATGACACGGATGGAAATAGAGATACAAAGATGGAGGGAAAACATCACGCAAGTCAGCTGATGCTTTAGGAATAGCATAGCAACCAGCAGCAGTATCAGCAACATCTGCATAGATACTGTCATTAGTGATTTGTTTTTTGGTGCTTATATGACTCATACTGCACATGTACATACCTATGTGTGTGGGCCAGACAATTCAAACCAGTTGAAGCATAAGGGATTAGATGAAGGTTGTGGAGTATAACTAGGGGTACAGGTTGGTGGCCCCAATTCACCATGGTGATGGGGTTAAATGGTTGTGTCGTGTGTAACAAAGTTCAGTGTTACAGTTGTTACAGTTGTTGTGTTACAGTTGCTGTCCCAGCAGAGTAGACTGTGTTCTAGGTCGGTCTGGTTTTGGGACCAGGGTTTGTACAGGTGCCTCTCTGAGTGGCTTGTGTTGTGGCCAGCAGGCTTTTGGCAGCTGTCAATCACTCCCTGCCTTTTGCTTGTTTACATTTTCTCTCTCCATCATTCCCCTCCCTTCTGCCATCGAACCTCTATCGCTGCCCTCTTAGTTACTTCTGTCACTCTGCATCAACACCCTCTATTATCTCACCTCTCTACTTCCCCTCCCCCTCCCTTCTTCACCTGTCCCTTCATTCTGTCCTCTCTTCTCCTATTCACTCTTTTCCCCTCTGCTTTTTATGTTCTCCGCCTGCCCCCTTCTCCCCTCTCCTCACCAGCTTTGACTCTGATATTGGGGCTTCGGATCTTGCCAGCCTGGTTTTCTGCGGTGCAGAAGTAGTCGTTGTCGTGGATGTAGGAGTTGAAGGCGGAGGGTGAGAAGGGGTAGAGTTGGAGGGTGCCATTGGCATGGACGTGGCGGATGTGGGGCACGTCGTAGATGTCATCGCCGGTGGCCAGGTACCAGCGCAGGATGGCGGTGGGGGTGCCGCCCGCCGGGCAGGGCAGAGACACCCCCACCGAGCTGGAGTAGGTCAGCCTCTGGAGGGACGCGTTCACAAAGTACAGCCTGGTAGAGCCCACATCCTCACTGTGTACTGCATGGGGAGAGAGATAGGATAGTTAGTAATAGGTAGGGTAGAGAAAAGTCAATGACATGTAGAACTATATAAGCTAAGTGTCACTGTTGCAAAACAACAGATAACGACTTGCATGAAAAACACTGTTGAGCTCCATATTCAAAATACATATTTGGAACTCTACCCGCGTGTTAGTCAATAAAAAATTACGATAAGAGTAAAAGGGAGATTGAAAAGTAATGACACATAATCAGATGTAATAAAACAAAAGGGGAGGAACATGAATGCCCTTCAAAAGTGTAGCAAAATAATCAGAACAAATGTATGTCAAATGCCCAGCTGCAAACATCAGTCATGTGATGCAGAAAGCCAGGGATTTGAGCTAAAGCCTCTGGTGGGTTACGTGGATGGGGGAGGAGGCCTCTACCTCTACACACACAGACACACACCAAGAGAAAAAACACAGTTATGTGATTGGAATTTGTATGCCAGACACAGAGTTAAGTCTGTTTAATCTTCTTTCATATTTATTACACACACACACACACACACTCACACACACACACACACACCAGGAGTGTTCCTACTGGGTGCTCAGATTAGGGGTACACAACCCCATCAGAGAGATAAAGGGAGAATAACCACAATTCAGAATCAAGGAGGGGACGATTAGAAGAGAAAGGACTATATGCTAGATGGACATATGTGGATGCACAAATCCATCTCACCATTCCCCAAAATATGTAACGGATAGATCCTTTATCCCACAGTGCAGTAATACTTAACAATACAAAGCAAAACCCACAAATCCTAAAAATGTAAAGCAAGGAATTAAGAAATATCAGTACGAGCGAGTCCGGAATATAAATATATATATAAATATACACCCAATCCAAGATGGCGTAGCAGTCGGACGTGTGTTTGTCTTGTCCCATATAAACAGTCGGTTTCGTCGTTTTACATACACTTAGTTTACACACACTTAGGTTGGAGTCATTAAAACTCGTTTTTCAAACACTCCACAAATGTCTTGTTAAACAAACTATAGTTTTGGCAAGTCGGTTAGGACATCTACTTTGTGCGAGACACATTTTTTCAACAATTGTTTACAGACATATTCTTTCACTTATAATTCACTGTATCACAATTCCGGTGCGTCAGAAGTTTACATACACTAAGTTGACTGTGCCTTTAAACAGCTTGGAAAATTCCAGAAAATTATGTCAGGGCTTTAGAAGCTTCTGATAGGCTAATTAACATCATTTGAGTCAATTAGAGGTGTACCTGTAGATGTATTTCAAGGCCTACCTTCAAACTCATTGCCTCTTTGCTTGACATCATGGGAAAATGAAAAGAAATCAGCCAAAAAATTGTAGACCTCCACAAGTCTGGATCATCCTTGGGAGCAATTTCCAAACGCCTGAATTTATCACGTTCATCTGTACAAACAATAGTAAGGATAAACACCATGAGAGTATGCAGTCGTCATACCTCTCAGGAAGGAGACGAGAGATGAATGTACTTTGGTGCGAAAAGTACAAATCAATCCCAGAACAACAGCAAAGGACCTTGTGAAGATGCTGGAGGAAACAGGCACAAAAGTATGTATAGTCACAGTAAAATGAGTCCTATATCTGCATAACCTGAAAGGTCGCTCACCGAGGAAGAAGCAAGTGCTTCAAAACTGCCATAAAAAAGCCAGACAACGTTTTGAAACTGCACATGGGGACAAAGATTGTACTTTTTTGAGAAATGTCCTCTGGTCTGATGAAACAAAAATAGAACTGTTTGTCCATAATGACCATCATTATCTTTGGGGGAAAAAGAGGGAGGCTTGTAAGCCGAAGAACGCCATCCCAACCGTGAAGCACGAGGGTGGCAGCATCATGTTGTGGGGGTGCTTTGCTGCAGGAGGGAGTGGTGCACTTCACAAAATAGATGGCATCATGAGGAAGGATAATTATGTGGATATATTGAAGCCACATCTCAAGACATCAGTCAGGAAGTTAAAGCTTGGTCGCAAATGGGTCTTCCAAATGGACAATGACCCCAAGCATATTTCCAAAGTTGTGGCAAAATGGCTTAAGGACAACAAAGTCAAGGTATTGGAGTGGCCATCACAAAGCCCCATAGAACTTTTCTGGGCAGAACTGAAAAAGCGTGTGCAAGCAAGGAGGCCTACAAACCTGGCCAAAATTCACTCAATTTATTGTGGGAAACTTGTGGAAGGCTACCCGAAATGTTTGACCCAAGTTAAACAATTTAAAGGCAATGCTACCAAATACTAATTGAGTGTATGTACACTTCTGACCCACTGGGAATGTGATGAAATAAATAAAAGCTGAAATAAATAATTCTCTCTACTTTTATTCTGACATTTCACATTCTCAAAATAAGTGGTGATCCTACCTGGCCGAAGACAGTGAATTTTTACTAGGATTAAATGTCAACAATTGTGAAAAACTGAGTTTAAATGTAGTTGGCTAAGGTCTATGTAAAGTTCCAACTTCAACTCTATATATTTCAATCTCACTATGATCTAAATACACTTTCCTGCAATCCGCCTCGCCCAATGTGGTACGGATCTGCTATTTGTATATGTTATAACTGGAACCTCCATCAGAAGCTAGCCAGATAACTAGCTACTAGCTAGTAGTCACTGTTAGCCACAACTAGCAGTCTTCACCTTTAGCTCGGACACCAGCCAGCTTTAGCTCGGTCAATACCTGCCAGTCTGCACAGCGCGATATCAACCCAGAGCATATCAGACTGCTTTTCTCCACCACATCACCGGATTCCTGCCGCAAGCTCTAGGCCATTGCACCAGATCATGGCAGCTAGCTAGCTGTAACTGAGTGGCTACTGCTGTCTAACGCCTCTGTCCCAAAGCAAGCACCAGTTAGCCTTGAGCTAGCCTCGAGCTAGGCCCATCTCCTGGCTAGCCGAAGAGGTAAAACCTTGACTTATCCAGTTGCGGCCCACTTCTTAGAGGCAGGCCACTCGATTTCATCTCTGCGTTATATTGGCATCGAACATGTCACCCTCCCTAGGAGAGGGGGTGACCTTGATAATTTAGAGGCTGCCTGGATCTTTAATTTAAAGACCCTTGCGCCCTTCGGTCTCAACGTAGACTTTGATCTGAAGCCATTCTTGTGATTATTGTGGCTTTGCCATTGTAATTGTGTGTAAACTTGTCAAATTAATCTATGATCGTATGCTATCCATTTGTTTGTATGCTGTTCTTTGTATGACATTTTAATATTTGATTATTAACCAATGATATTAGGCCACTCCTGGCCATGATTACAGACACCTGTGTCCTTTGACACTATATAAACGAGTCATCCCGCAGTGTTTGTGATTATACCCTGATGAAGACAGCTTGGCTGTCGAAACGTTGGTATTAAATTTTTGCATCTGAGCTCCAAGAGTGTGCGGCTCTCTTTTATTTTTATTAGCCGAAGAGGTATACCCGCTAATTTGTGGGCTACAATACCTCTTTTGCAATTGGCCTGGACCCTTTATTGCCGACACGGAGCCCCGCCGATCCATCACGACTAGTCTTCCGATGTAATCGTCCGAAGTGGTTTCAACAGGCCTTTCCGTTGCGATGTCGCCGAAGACACAACTGCTAGCCCCGGCCCGCTAGCATTCTGAACTTCGTGCCTCCCGCTCGCTTAGCATAGTAGCGACTACCGAACAGCTCCCTGACTCACCTACTATTGCTCATTGGACCCTATGGTCACTCAGCTACACATGCCTCTCTCTAAAGTCTTGTCTTCTGCTGTTTCGGTTAGTTATTATTGTTTTATTTCACTGAGTCCCTAGTCCAGCCCAACATGGCTTAGATAGCTCTTTTGTCACACATCCCACACATGGGGAGACCTCACCTGGCTTAACTGGTGTCTCCAGAGTTGCAAGCTCTCTCATCATCACTCAATGCCTAGGTTTACCCCCACTGTGCTCACATCCTACCATATCCTTGTCTGTACATTATGCCCTGAATCTATTCTACCATGCCCAGGAATCTGCCCCTTTTATTCTCTGTTCCCAAAGCACTAGACGACCAGTTCTTATAGCCTTTAGCTGTACCCTTATCCTACTCCTCCTCTGTTCCTCTGTTGATGTAGAGGTTAACAGGCCCTGCAGCCCCCAGCATTACACCTATTCCCCAGGTGCTCTCATTTGTTGACTTCTGTAAACATAAAACCCATGCATGTTAACATCAGAAGCCTCATCCCTAAATGTGTTTTATTCACTGCTTTAGCATATTCCGCCAACCCTGATGTCCTAGCCGTGTCTGAATCCTGGCTTAGGAAGGCCACCAACAAATCTGAAATTTCCATCCCCAACTACAACATTTTCCATCAAGATAGAACTGCCAAAAGGGGCGAAGTTGCAATCTACTGCAGAGATAGCCTGCAGAGTTCTGTCATACTATCCAGGTCTGTGCCCAAACAGTAAGAGCTTCTACTTTTAAAAATCTACCTTTCCAGAAATAAGCCTCTCACTGTTGCCGCTTGGTATAGACCCCCTCAGCCCCCAGCTGTGCCCTGGACACCATATGTGACTTGATTGCCCCCCATCTATCTTCAAAGTTCGTACTGTTAGGTGACTTAAACTGGGATTTGTTTAGCACACTGGCCCTTCTACAATCTGTAAACATGGGCACCCTCATAGATATTATCCTGACCAACTTTCCCTCTAAATACACCTCTACTGTCTTCAACCAGGATCTCAGCGATCACTGCCTCATTGCCTGCATCCGTAATGGGTCTGCGGTCAAATGACCACCCCTCATCACTGTCAAATGCTCCCCAAAACACTTCAGTGAGCAGGCCTTTCTAATCAACCTGGCCCGGGTATCCTGGAAGGATATTGACCTCATCCCGTCAGTAGAGGATGCCTGGTTGTTCTTTAAAAGTGCTTTCATCACCATCTATATAAGCATGCCCCATTCAAAAAATGTTGCACTAAGAACGGATAAAGCCCTTGGTTCACTTCAGACGTGACTGCCCTTGACCAGCACAAAAACATCTTGTGGCGTACTGCATTAGCATCGAATAGCCCCAGCAATATGCAACTTTTCAGGGAATTCAGGAACCAATATAAACAGTCAGTTAGGAAAGCTTTTCAAACCGAAATTTGCATCCTGTAGCACTAATTCCAAAAGGTTTTGTGCCACTAATGTCCATGGAGAATAAGAGCACCTCCTCCCAGCTGCCCACTGTACTGAGGATAGGGAACACTGTCACCAACGATAAATCTACGATAATGGAGAATTTCAAGAAGCATTTTTCTACGGATGGCCATGCTTTCCACCTGGCTACCCCTACCCTGGCCAACAGCTCTGCATCCCCCGCAGCATTTTGCCAAAGCCCTCCCCGCTTCTCCTTCACCCAAATCCAGATAGCTGATGTTCTGAAAGAGCTGCAAAATCTGGATCCTCCAATCAGCTGGGCTAGACAATCTGGACCCTCTCTTTCTAAAATGATCTGCCGAAATTGTTGCAACCCCTATTTACTAGCCTGTTCATTCTCTCTTTCGTATCGTCTGAGATCCCTAAAGATTGGAAAACTGCCACGGTCATCCCCCTCTTCAATGGGGGAGACACTCGAGACCCAAACTGTTATAGACCTATATCCATCCTGCCCTGCCTTTTTAAAGTTTTCTAAAACCAAATTAACAAACAGATCCCGACCATTTCGAATCCCACCAAACCTTCTCCACTATGAAATCTGGTTTCTGAGCTGGTCATGGGTGCACCTCAGCCACGCTCAAGGTCCTAAATGATATCATAACCGCCATAGATAAAACACAGTACTGTGTACCTTCAAACGAGCTTCAATGGCATACAACACTCCTTCCATGGCCTCCAACTGCTCTTAAAAGCAAGCAAAACTAAATGAATGCTCTTCAACCGATTGCTGCCCGTCTATCATCACTACTCTGGACGGTTCTGACTTAGAATATTTGGACAATTACAAATACCTAGGTGTCTGGTTAGACTGTAAACTCTCCTTCCAGACTCACATTAAGCATCTCCAATACAAATTAAATCTAGAATCGGCGTCCTATTTCGCAACAAAGCCTCCTTCACTCATGCTGCCACAAACATACCCTTGCTGCCAAACATACCCTCGTAAAACTGACTCTCCTGCCGATCCTCGACTTCGGCGATGTCATTTACAAAATAGCCTCCAACACTCTAATCAGAAAATTGGATGTAGTCTATCACAGTGCCATCCGTTATGTCACCAAAGCCCCATATACTGGCCCTCGTTACATATTTGTCGCCAAACCCACTGGCTCCAGGTCATCTGCAAGTCTTTGCTAGGTAAAGCCCCACCTTATCTCAGCTCACTGGTCACCATAGCAACACCCACCCGTAGCACGCACTCCAGCAGGTATATTTCACTGGTCATCCCCAAAGCCAACACCTCTTTTGACCGCCTTTCCTTCCAGTTCTCTGCTGCCAATGACTGGAACGAATTGCAAAAATCTCTGAAGCTGGAGACATATCTCCCTCACTAACTTTAAGCATCAGCTGTCAGAGCAGCTTACCAATCACTGTACCTGTACACAGCCCATCAGTAAATAGCACACCCAACTACCTCAGCCCCATATCGTTATTTATTTTTTTGCTCTTTTGCACCCTAGTATTTCTACTTGCACATCATCATCCGTACATATATCACTCCAGTGTTAATGCTAAATTATTTCACCACTATGGCCTATTTAATGCCTTACCTCCCTAACCTTACTACATTTGCACACACTGTACATAGATTTTTATATTGTGTTATTGACTATATGTTTGTTATCCCATGTGTAACTATCTGTTGTTGTTTTTGTCATACTGCTTTGCTTTATCTTGGCCCGGTCGCAGTTGTAAATGAGAACTTGTTCTCAACTGGCCTACCTTGTTAAATAAAGGTTAGATATTTTTTTAAAGAGGATGGTGTGTATAGACAGTATGGACAGTATATGAACAGAAAAGTTGTGTACAGCCATAGTTATATAGGATGAGCATTGACTAGAATACAGTATATAAAATGTGCTTACCAAGTCACATAATAAGTTGCATGGACTCAATCTGTTACTACATTATCTCTGTACCCCACAAATACAATTATCTGTAAGGTCCCTCAGTCAAGCAGTGAATTTTAAACACAGATTCAACCACAAAGACCAAGGAGATTTTCCAATGGCTAGCAAAGAAGGGAACCTATTGGTAGATGGGTAAAAATAAAAACATTTAAGCAGACATTGAATATCCCTTTGAGCATGGTGAAGTGAATTAATTATACTTTGGATGGTGTATCAATACACCCAGTCACTACAAAGATACAAGCATCCTAACTAACTCAGATGCCGGGGAGGATGGAAACCGCTCAGGGATTTCACCATGAGTTACAGAGTTTAATGGCTTGTGTAGTTACACAATACTAACCTAAATGGCAGAGTTAAAGGAAGGAATAATGGATGCATGCTATTCTAAATCGTGCATCCTATTTGCAAAAAGGCATTAAAGTAAAACAGCAAAAACTGTCCTGAATACAAAGTATTACGTTGGAGGCTATTTCAACACATCACTGAGTACCACTCTCCATATTTTCAATCATGGCAGTGGCTGCCTCATGTTATAGGTATGCTTGTCATCAGCAAAGACTAGGGAGATTTTTAGGATAAAAAGAAACAGAATAGAGCTAAGCACAGGCAAAATCCTAGAGGAAAACCTGGTTCAGTCTGACACTGGGAGACAAATGCACCTTTCAGCAGGACAATAACCTAAAACAAGGCCAAATATACACTGGAGTTGCTTACCAAGACAACATTGAACATTCCTGAGTGGCCTAGTTACAGTTTTGACTTAAATCGGCTTGAAAATCTATGGCAAGACTTGAAAATGTTTGTCTAGCAATGATCAACAACCAACTTAATAGAGCTTGAAGAATATTTTAAAGAATAATGTGCAAATATTGTACAATACAGGTGTGCAAAGCTCTTAAAGACTTACCCAGAAAGACTCACAACTGTAATCACTGTATTGACTCAGGGGTGCAAATACTTATGTCAATTAGATATTTCTGTATTTCATTTTGAATACATTTGCTAACATTTCTAAACACGTTTTCATTTCGTCATTATGGAGTAATATGTGTAGTTGTGTGAGATTTTTTTTGATTTAATCAATTTTGAATTCAGGGTGTAACACAACAAAATGTGGAATAAGTCAAGGGGTGTTAACACTTTCTGAAGGCACTGTACATAGGGCAGCAGTCTCTAAGATGCAGGGTAGAGTACCGGGTGGTAGCTGGCTAGTAACAGTGACTAAGTTCAGGCCAGGGTACTGGGTGGAGGTCGGCTAGTAGTGACTGTTTAACAGTCTGATGGCTGTTTTTCAGTCTCTCGATCTCAGCCTTGATGCACCTGTACTGTCTCCGCCTTCCAGATGGCGGCAGGGTGAACAGACCCGTTGCTCGGGTGACTGAGGTCCTTGATGATCTTCTTGGCTTTCCTGTGACACTAGGTACTGTAGATGTCCTGGAGGGATGGCAATGTGTCCCCGGTAATGCATGGGGCTGACCACACCACCCTCCGCAGAGCCATGCAGTTGTGGGAGGTGCAATTGCCGTAGCAGGTGGTGATACAGACAAGATACTCTCAATGGTTCACCTGTAGAAGTTTGTGAGGGTCTTAGGGGCCAGGACAAATTTCTTCAGCCTCCTGAGGTTGTGGATGGACCATTTCAGGTTGTCAGTGATATGCACACCGAGGACCTTAAAGCTTTTCACCCTCTCTACTGAGTTCCGACAATGTGGATGGGGGCATGCTCTCTCTGGTGTCTCCTGAAGTTCACAATCAAGCTCCTTCGATTTGTTGACGTTGAGGGAAAGGTTATTATCCAGGTACCACTCTGCCAGGGCCCTCAACTCCTCCCTGTAGGCTGTCTCGTCATTGTTGGTAATCAGGCCTAACACTGCTGTGTCGTCTGCAAACTTGATCATTGAGTTGGAGATGTGCGTGGCCCCGAAGTCATGGGTGAACAGGGAGCACAGGAGGGGGTTGAGCACGCGCCCATGTTGAGGATCAGCATAGCGGAGGTGATGTTGCCTACCTTCATCACCTGGTGTCGACCCGTCCGGAAGTCCAGGATCCAGTTGCGCAGGGACGGGGTTCAGACCCAGGGCCTTGAGCTTAGTGATGAGCTTGGAGGGCAATATGGTTTTGAAGGCTGAGATATACAGTAGTTGATGAACAGCATTCTTACATGGGTATTCCTGTTGTCCAGATGGGATAGGGCAGTATGCAGTGCATTGGTGATTGAGTGATCTGTGGATCTGTTGGGGCAGTATGCAAATTGTAAGGGGTCTAGGGTGCCAGGTAAGGTGGAGGTCATATGATCCTTAACTAGCCTCTCAAAGTACTTCATGATGGCAAAAGTGAGTGCTACGGAGTGATAGGCATTTAGTTCAGTTACCTTCGCTTTCTTGGGTACAGGAAGAATGGTGGACATCTTGAAGCAAGTAGGGACAACAGAATGGCAGATGGAGAGATTGATTATGTCCGTAAACACTCCAGCCAGTTGGTCTGCGCTCTCAGGAAGCGGCTTGGGATGCCTTCTGGGCCGGCAGCCCTGCGAGGGTTCATTCACCTCTACCTCTAGACTCTCTCTCTATTGTCCAGCCCCTCCAACACTACTGTCCAAACCATCTGCACCAGGCTCTCTAGTACCCCTAGAGTAAACACTTAGGCTAATTGATTGTAAATTTGTGTATGCTAGTGTGTACGTTGTGCTGTTGACAGACAGGTTGGTTACATTTATAGGTTAAGAATTCAGATGGTGGTGATAGCAACACATTAAACTATGCAGCTTTTTCTAACAGCATCAGCACTATGGACAGATTCTATGCATTTACCCAAGAGTAAGATCAGATCCACAGACAGAGTCTAGAAATTAACCCTGGAGTAAGATCTCCTCCTATGGATAGTGATGCTTCCATAGGCTATATAATCCCACCTAAGGGCTAGTTCATAATGCCACGAGTCATGTCCCCTTGAAAGAACAGTAGCACTCACTCCTGGCTTTATGATCTGGGCTCAACATAACATTGATGTTAGATGTGAAGTGAGGGCAGCATGCTACAGATGGTAAATATGAACTCTAGCCGTCCATCTGATGGTGGACTGCAGAATCCAGGTCAGACATGCTCCCCCACCCCAATGCACGAGCCATGCCCCCCTTTTCTCCCTCCCCTCTGCAGATTACTGATAATGGCCCCCGAGCATAAAGCCCATATTAAAGATGACAATATCTATAATCTCCCAATGGGGAGAGGACTAAAGTGGAGGGGTGGAGTGGTGGAGGGGGGAAAGGCAGGCTGAGAGGTTGGGGGGGGCTGGGCAGCAGGACCACCCCTCTTTAGATTAGGGGCCTGGGGGCTGGAGGGGTGAGGGTGGTTAAAAGAGGGGTACTGGGCAGGATCGAGTGGGGAGTGGGTGAGAGAGGGGGGGATCAACCAGCCCACTCAAAGCCTGTCACAAACAGACACACACCACATAAACATGCCACAAGCGGAATTTAGGGAACGCTCACACTGGGTGGAGACAGAGGGGTTGCCATGGTGGCACTGGCATGTGACAAAAAAATATATACACAACATACTGTGTGTGAATACAGTGTGTTGGTTGTATTTTGAGGGGGTGAACTGGGGGCAAGTGACTTCCATCCAAGTCAATGGAAGGAGAAACCATCCGGACTATTAATTAACAGCCAGGTCACCTGTGATACAATTCAGTATTCGACATCCATCCATGTCTGAGGACGCCAGGAGATAACGTGGACACCGGCCACTGGGGTCAACAGTTAGCGCTATTCCCTTCAAGTGGGTTTAGATTTTGAGTGTTGTGGGCGGGGATGGCAAATGGGCGTAATTATCTGACTGATTCCAAAGGTTGCAAGGCAGTTTTTGAGATTTTTGTTTTTAAGCCTATCCCAAACCTTAACCTTTCAGAGTTAATGCCTAAACTTTTCATTTTTAAGTATTTTTTGTTGTAGTTGTATTTTACTCCCTTTTTCATTTAGGATCTCATCGCTGCAACTGCCAATGGGCTCGGGAGAGACGAAGGTCAAGTCATGCGTCCTCCGAAACATGACCTGCCAAACCGCGCTTCATAACACCCACCCGCTTAACCCGGAAGCCAGCTGCACCATTGTGTCGGAGAAAACACTGTTCAACTGACAACCGAAGTCAGCCTGCAGGCGCCTGGCTCTCCACAAGGAGTCGCTAGACCGCGATGAACCAAGTAAAGCCTCCCCTGCCAAACCCTCCCCTAAACCCAGACGATGCTGGGACAATTGTGTCCCTTTGGGGCACCCGGTCACAGCATGGGATCAAACCCGGTGCAGTGCCTTAGACCGTTGTGCCACTCGGGAGGCCCATTAATACCTAAACTTAACCTGAGTTAATGCCTAAACTTAACCTTAAAGACTTTGAAATTTGACGTTTGTAACAACTTCGAAATTTGATATTAGATAACCATGGATAAATGTCTAATTCTGACATGAGACTGTGAGAGCTGGTTGTTAATTAATGGCTCAAATGGCCTTCCCATCTCCATTTTGTGGAATTATGAGCTGCTTCTCAGAAAAACAGTCAGTCTGAATGGATCAAATCATTCAGCAAAAACATTCTAGCATCCCATTTGACTGTGCATTGACTGCCAGCCAATAATGTACTATGTCATGTTAACACATTAACAAACCCCCTTTCAATCAAATTCAGTCCAAAGCATCTGAGTTCAGTGTTGACCGGATATCTGGGGACACCAGTAGAACTGGGAGTTCAGTCCTAATAAAACACAATGAGGAAAAACAATAGGAAATATGTATAATGAAACGCATCCATGTCCCCTCATTCATTGTGAGGTGTTTTCATTGCAGTGCATTGGAGCCTGTTAATGGTGTTGGTAGAACTGAGCCCTGGCTTGCTGGCTGCAGGAGTGAGTGTGCGCAGAACACACTGAGCCACTATTTTATGCAGCCTGCTTGAGAACGAGCCATGAATATGTATGTCGGAGAGGCAGAAGCCATTGCCTATGCAAGACTTCATTATGCATAATACAGCTGGTCTACGCCTCTCCGGTGTGCGCGCACATGCACAAACATACACACATACACACTCACTCCACACACACACACGCACACACAATCGTATCATGTGTTAAACACAATCCACACACTGATGAGCTGGTAAATAAATGCCCACACCCCCACATTCCCTTTCATATACAAACCATCAAACCCGCAGTCCCTGAACCAAACGAAATGCATAATGCTTTCTCCTCTTCTCCATCTTCCCCCTTTTTGTCTCTCTCTCTCTCCCTCGTTCTCTCTTTAACCCTCTGCTCATGTGCATACACATCAGTGCTCCCTCTGTCTCAACCCCCATCCTCTTTTCGCTCTCTGTCACACATCATGGAGCACCTCTTCCCATGGAGACAGATGTAGGATCATTTTCAGACTGCCTGGAACTCCACTTCCTACCTCTCCTTCCCTCCATCTCCCTGTGATGGAGGTAGGTGTAAGCTTATGAATAATCCTTAGGGGTCTGGCATAAGTAGGTGGTTGGTGTGGGGTGGGAAGATGTGAGGGCTGGGCTGGTGGGTTGTTGGGGGTTATATCTAATCAAGGCAGGGGTTTTGCCCCCCTGCTTTCTGTACACCATATACCCCATCACCCCCAAGGCCCGTGCTGCGTCAGTGAAAAAGTGTGCTACTTCAGCAGTCCCCTGGGACCAGCTCCCCCTTACATCAAAGCAGCCAGTTTCTCTCTTAATGTGAATATCAAATCTGTAGATCACAAGTCCCAGCAGTCTGCATAAAACTGCCCCTCCCCCAGCCTTTAATTCTGCCTAGTGATGAGGGGTAGAAGGAGGAGTGTGTGTGAGAGAGAGAGAGAGAGAGAGAGAGAGAGAGAGAGAGAGAGAGAGAGAGGAGAGAGGAGATGGAGAGGGAGAGGGAGAGGGAGAGGGAGAGGGAGAGGAGAGAGAGAGAGAGAGAGAGAGAGAGAGAGAGAGAGAGAGAGGGAGAGAGGGAGAGGGAGAGTGAGAGAGTGAGAGAGGGAGAGTGAGAGTGAGAGAGAGGGAGAGAGAGGGAGAGGGAGAGAGGGAGGGAGAGAGGGAGAGAGGGAGGGAGAGAGGGAGAGATAAAAATAAAGAGAGAAAGAGTGAGCATACCTTCGACAACCACCTGCCAGAACATAAACATTTCCCCAAATACAGTAAGACCCGAGGTGATAACAGGCTTGGACACCTCACCTGTCATCCGTCAGGACGCATGTAATTGACATATTTCATATCCCTTTTTTTTCAAACATAGCCTATCCATTCCTTATCCATTCTAATCATCTAATGCATTTTTATTCGACATAACTTATCCCATTCGGGTAGGCTACATTGTGACGACGGGTTGAGAGAGGAGCGGGAGGATGCAGGGGGACTGAGACGAATAGGAAAGCAGATGTGCCATGATAGACGTGTAAGATCCTATCGCTGAACGCTATATGGCTCCGCTCCGCGCGCTCTGAGATCCGCTGCGCTCGCCCTGCCAGCCTCACCACTGCAACGCGCCACTTACACCAGCTGCAGTAACGTTCACATCTCACAATACTATTACAAAGTTAGGTAGGCTTAATCACCATTACACGGCGGTAAAACGTATATTTCTGAGTTCCTCATTAGAGGCAAGGGCAACCCCGGCCACAATGCCATATAAATCGATTTTTTTCCCATGCACTCCATTGAAAAAGTTTGCGGGATGATTTTAAAGGGTTAAAGTTTGAAGGATTCTTTGGCCTCAAATGAAAACAATAACAAAAGCAATAGTGCAAACTGTATACACCATATTATGAATAGGTTAATCATATTGACTCATTAATGAACCCAGGACACACACAGCACAGGTTTAAGCTATTCAAGGAACCAAATAAACGTGTTAGAATTAGTATATAGCTTACAACAGATAACCGAAACGAAAATGTGATTGATTCTAAATGTACGAATGTAATTTGACAAGAAAATGAAGTGAGTAGGCCTAGGCGTATGTTACAGCCCGGGCCATAAGCCAAGGCGAAGTTTCAAATAAAGGCAGTGCATTTATTCTTTCAGCATTATTCAATATTTAAAAAAGTGATTTGTGAGCATATTTGACTAGAAAAATAAAATCATGTAATTATATATTGGCACTCTTCTGTCCTGTTACCCGCTTTGCTGCTCTGTCATTGGGTGATGCGGCAGATCGCAACGCTAATTGCGCAGCTGAGGGGAGAAGGCAGCTGGGGATTTGGGCTAAAATTGAGAGAGACCAATTTTGAATGTTTCTATTTTCTACTAGGGAGGACAGGAGAGGGAGGGTTGGGTATGGAGGGGGAGAGGGTGACAGTAGCCTAGGAGCTTATGACAGAGGAGGGAATGCCTTATAACCACATATATTTGGATTAATTAAGCTCAATTTCGAAATACCATTGACGGGACCATTTTATTATATATATTTTATTTTTATTTCATAATTATAAAAAAAATCAATAGACCAATAAATCCTTAGAAATTACACTGAAAATACAAACTGCTTTACAACAATTATAGCATTTCTGAAATCAATACATAATTAATTGTTAATCATTCTAGGCAATAAATAATTCAAATGTGTGTGTGTGTGTTGGATTATCATAATTTGTATTTGGTCAAAAATAGCAAACGGGTGGTCAGGTAAATAAATTCCATATTGACAAAATTGTCTATTTCCCATCTTCAGTAATGAAATTTTGCGCTATAATAGTCATAAAATATCCTATTTCATTTAGCTTCATTGGTTTTAAGCCTAAAGATGTAATGACTGTTCATCACCTAATGATATAGAAAATGAATACTAATTAATTACACAGCCATTTGGACTAAAATAAGGTCTCTTTGATTTGTTTCTTTCATTTATGTAGGCTAATTGACCAATTATGTAACCCATGTCTCGCTGTAAGTCATTCGCTAGCCCATTGAATTGGGTGTGTTTGCGTTGTGAAATGGGTCCAAGTATGTGCGGGAAAATATTAAACAAAAATTAGATGTTTAAATGCAACATATTAAAATGAAGCATTTAACAATAACCTTCAAATAGATGGTCACAGTTCAATTATACACATAAACTTTGGGGCAAACAGTCCCAATGCAATGCAGAGAGGGAGGGCTGTCCCCTTTCCCACAGACAGACAGAGACAGAGACAGGGACAGAGACAGAGACAGGGAGAGACAGAGAAACAGAGAGAGAGAGAGAGAGAGAGAGAGTGAGAGAGAGAGAGAGAGAGAGAGAGAGAGAGAGAGAGAGAGCAGCCAGGGTTCAGGTGGGCTATTAGAGGGAATCACGCCTGGGCTTGTCCATATTCACCCACGCATCTGGGGTCTTCTTTGGTCAAATAAATTAAGATCGAATTAAATAGATTTAAAAAGACATTTGGATGCTGGTATGAGAACATTGTGCCTTTACTTATTAACTTGACTTTTCATATTATTTTAATTGATATGCATTCAGGGAGACATTCAAATGCTTGAATGGTCCACATGTACTTACACCCAATTACCTAATTAAATAATTATTAACACAAAACAGCCTAAATAAAAGTAGGCGCCAATGTGAGCTTATATCGTGGGTTTGCCCTTCCAGTGTTGACAGACACGTCAGATAGGCCTATATATCAAGACATAAGAAGAACAAAAACATATCTACCCATCCTCCAGGCCCATGCCATTTATGAAATTATAACTCGTAAATATGCATATACATAACTCCAAACAGTCAGGCTAAACAATGGACTACACACTAAGATGCTGTTGAGTTTCTGTGTTATTTTCAACGCAGATTTGCAGGATTATTATAATACACTGTAATAGCAAGAGAGATCAGTTTGGTAATTCGTTCGGGATTTGCAGCCATATTGAATCAGCCTTTGAAATGTGAGGATTTTTCATCGTCAAAAACAGAAGGCACTTTATAAATCATTAAACGAAAATTAAACTCATAATGTCCACAAAATAAACGAAGAAATTCTGAAAAGAGTAATTGTATTTTCATTATGGGGTAATTAATTTGGGTGTAATCATTTGTCTAATAAGATGTCTTTGGTTTGTTATTTCATTTTTCAACATGGCAACTACTCATTGACAGACACAGACTCTTGCCAAAAATCTCATCACCTCCCAAAAATCACCACAGCACACCTCCAGAATAGTGCGCCTGTGTCCACAGCCAAGCGCTTAAAACGCATTCACAGACATACCCACAAACCGAGACCAATAGGCCAAACAACCACAGCAAAATAATTTACTAACACTGAAAAAAATGATAAGAATCGATTTCAACAAATACTTTGCACAACATGTGCCCATTCAAGTTTTGACCTCTAAAAAAAGTCAACAATTCAGGCATTTCAAGACCTGTTTTCATCTCCCTCTCCCACCTCGTTCTGCCTATCCAGCCATTTTACATATTCATAACTCTCGTTGGTTATAATGCGAAAACAAACCGTGCTATCAGCACCATCTGCGGCGTCACCGACCAGTGCACACGGCCACACATCGACAACAAAATATATTTCACACCTAAAACACCTCTACATGCATCTTTACAAAATGCCTATGCATTTTGTAGACAAACAAAGTAATTTACACTTAATTTTCAAATCCAATCTCTCCTAATTGCATGGCTTCCAATGATGGCTACATCAATGCAGTTGTTCTCCTTCTACATCTCCATGTTTCTTTACAATTATTGGTAATTATTACAGTACTTTTGATCAGGATAGTATAAGTGAGACACTCACTGGATTTAATTTATTAAGGTAATACATAAAAACAGTGTTTCTTACCTTCCCGGAGAGAGTACAGCAGGAGTAAAGTTACAAGCCACATGCCATAAATAGCAGGTATATTTTTCAGGAATGTTTGGCAATCCTGGCAAGTGTGCGGCGCAGTCAATGGCCAGGCGAGTCTCGGTGCTGGACTGGCGACTATGCTCCCTGGCGGTCTCTCCAGCCCTGCTGCCCGGATAACCATCGCAGGGAAATGAGAAGCGCCTGAGCCCCGCCCACGTCCCCTCCCTTCGACGTGACTACAGAACATGCAAGCGAAGCCTCCCTTCGTAGTCTAATGAGACACGGTCAAAATATACGTCACACGCCAAATGGAACCACTAAGGGTCGAGTTGAGTTGAGGAGTGGATATTCGGTCACTTTTCGGTGGAAAGGAGGGAGTGTGCTCCGGATTGACGCGGACAGGTGGATGGCTACTGTCTCTGACACAGGTGAGCGCGCCCACCTGTGCAACACACGGAATGAACTGGCCTTTTCTCTCCGCTTTGGATGGATCTACTCCAGATACCGTTGGATACTTTGAAACCAAATCACTATAATCAACAATATTACTTGTCTGTTTATTTCTGCATTCACTCAGTCGCTGAGTGACGGTTGGACATAGGACTCCTGAATCGCATTGTGACTTAATAAAATGAAAGCACGTCTCTCTCATCTTTCCTCTCCCCGGCAACGAAGCACGCGCGCAAATTCATGCAACTGAAAGCTCTCTCTCCCCCTCCCTCGCGCACATGCATGCACGCACGAACAAACAAATACACACACACACAGACAGACAGACAGACGGAGAGACCGAGAGACAGAGAAATAGCGAGAGTGAGATGGAGAGATCCCTCTGTCTGGTTGAGCCAACTGAACGTTTACATTTTATTTATTTTTATTTTACCTTTATTTAACTAGGCAAGTCAGTTAAGAACAAATTCTTATTTTCAATACATACAGACCAATAGCCTTGTTTTTTTGGCTTTCACCATATCACCACCCCCACACATGCTGATATCGACTTGCTTGCATAAATTCAAATGATTGATTACACTGCACTCTTGCCATCATAGGACCAATATGCTCATATGACTGATGACCAACGAAGGACATTCCAGTATAAAGAGGCTCAGCAGCACACTATGGCCTAGAGTTTATTGGTGTGTACACAGATTTGCAAATGTCATCACAGGTGCAGCGAAATGCTTGTGTTTCTAGCTCCAACAGTGCAGTACTGCCCATCATGATTAAAAAAATAAACACAAGACACACATAATCCACTGAGTGAACAAAATATTGGGAATACCTTCCTAAATATTGCGTTCCACACCCCTTTGCCTTCAGAACAGACTCAATTCCTCAGGGGATGGACTCCCGTTCCACAGGGACGTTGGCCCATGTTGACTCCAATGCTTCCCACAGTTGTGTCAAGTTGGCTGGATGTTGTTTGGGTGGTGGACCTTTGATGATACACACAGGAAACTGTTGAGACTGAAAAACCCAGGAGCGCTGGAGTTCTTGACATACTCAAACTGGTGCGCCTGGCACCTACTACCAAACCACGTTCAAAGGTACTTAAATATTTTGTCTTGCACCCTCTGAATGGCACACATACACAATCCATGTCTGAATTGCCTAAAGGCTTAAAAATACCTGTTTCTTCCCCTTCATCTACATTGATTAAAGTGTATTTAACAGGTGACATCAATAAGGGATTATAGCTTTAACCTGGATTTACCTGGTCAGTCTGACCTGTACACTCAGTGTATATATTCAGAAGACAGTAACTACTACCAATTGGGGAGAAAAAGGGGGGTAAAAATATATATATATTATGTTATTTTAATGGACAAAAAATATGCTTTTCTTTCAAAAAAAAGGACATTTCTAAACTTTTATTTAACTAGGCAAGTCAGTTAAGAACAAATTCTTATTTTCAATGATGGCCTTGGAACAGTGGGTTAACTTCCTGTTCAGGGGCAGAATGACAGATATGTACCTTGTCAGCTCGGGGGTTTGAACTTGCAACCTTCCGGTTACTAGTCCAATGCTCTAACCACTCTAACCACTAGACTACCCTGCCTAGTGGTTGAACAGTAGCATCAACATTTGTGGGTTCGATTACAGGCTCAAAATGGCCAGAAACAAATAACTTTCTTCTGAAACTCGTCGGTCTATTCTTGTTCTGAGAAATGAAGGCTATTCCATGTGAGAAATTGCCAAGAAACTGAAGATCTCGTACGCTGTGTACTACCCCCTTCACAGAACAGCACAAACTAGTTCTAACCAGAATAGAAAGACAAGTGGGAGGCCCCGGTGCACAACTGAGCAAGAGGACAAGTACATTAGAGTGCCTAGTTTGAGACACAGACACCTCACAAGTCCTCAACTGGCAGCTTCATTAAATAGTACTCGCAAAACACCAGTCTCAACGTCAACAGTGAAGAGGCGACTCCAGGATGCTGGCCTTCTAGGCAGCATCCCAGAGGAGTGGCTTCGAGAACAAGTCTCTGAATATCTTTGAGTGGCCCAGCCAGAGCCCGGACTTGAGCTGAAAATAGCTGTGCAGTAATGCTCTTCATCCAACCTGACAGAGCTTGAGAGGATCTGTAGAGAAGAATGTGAGAAACTCCCCAAATACAGTTGTGCCAAGCTTGTAGCTTCTTACCAAGAAGAATCGAGGCTGTATTGCTGCCAAAGATGCTTCAACAAAGTACTGAGTAAATGGCCTGAATACTTATGTAAATGTGATATTTCATTTATTAATATTTGTTATACATTTGCAAAATTTTCTAAAAACCTGTTTTTGCTTCGTCATCATGGGGCATTGTGTGTAGATTAATGAGGGGAAAAATCTATTTAATCCAGTTTAGGAAAAGGCTGTAATGTAACAAAATGTGGAAAAAGTGAAGGGTTCTGAATATTTTCAGAATGCTCTGTACATATAATGGCGTGTAAAGACATTATCAACAGTATATGAATAGAAAAGGTGTGTACAGCAGTAGTTATATGGGATGAGCCATGACTAGAATACAGTACATATGTATAAAGTAGGTAAAACTGTATGTAAACATTGTTTAAGTGATCAGCGTTCAATGACACTATGTACATAGGACAGCAGTCTCTAAGGTGCTGAGTAGACTACCGGGTGGTAGACGACTAGAACAGTGACTAAGGTTAAGGGCAGAGTACTGGGCGGAGGCCGGCTAGTGGTGACGGTCTGATGGTCTGAAGATAGAAGCTGTTTCTCAGTCTTTCGGTCCCAGCTTTGATGCGCCTGTACTGTCATTCTAGATGGTAGCGGCGTAAACAGGCCGTGGCTCAGGTGGCTGAGGTCCTTGACGATCTTGAAGCTTTTGACCCTCTCCAATGCGACCTGTCAATGTGGATGAGGGTGTGCTCTCTGCTGTCTCCTCTAGTCCACGATAAGCTACTTAGTTTTGTTGACATTGAGGGAGATGTTATTTTCCTGGCACCACTCCGCCATGACTTTCACTTACTGCCTGTAGGCTGTCTCACCGTTGTTGGTACCAATGTTGTGTTGTCAGAAAACTTGATGATTAAGCTGGAGACGTGTGTAACCACGCCATCATGGGTGAACAGGGAGTACAGGAGGGGGCTGAGCATGCACCCATGTGGGGCCCCCGTGTTGAGGATCAGTGTGGCAGAGGTGTTGTTGCCTACCTTCACCACTTGGGGTCGACCCGTCAGGAAGTCCTGGACCCAGTTGCACAGGGAAGGGTTCAGACCCAGGGCCCTGAGCTTAGTGATGAGCTTGGAGGGCACTATGGTGTTGAAGGCCTAGCTGTAGTTGATGAACAGGATTCTTGCATAGGTATTTCTCTTGTCCAGATGCAATGGTGATTGCATCGTCCGTGGATCTTTAGGGTCGATATGCAAATTGTAGTGGATCTAGGGTGTCGGAGAAGGTGAAGGTGATATAGTCCGTAAGTAGCCTCTCAAAGCACTTCATGATGACAGAAGTGAGTACTATGGAGCGATAGTCATTTAGCTCAGTTACCTTCACTTTCCTGGGACACAGGAACAATGGTAGACATCTTTAAGCAAGTGGGGACAACAGACTGGGATATGGAGAGATTGAATATGTCCGTAAACGATCCAGCCAGCTAGTTTGCACATGCTCTGAGGACGCAGCTTGTGATGCTGTCTGGACCGGCAGCCTTGTGGGGGTTAACACGCTTAAATGACCCACTCACCTTGACCATGGAGAACGAAACCACACTGTCCTCATGAGCGTCGGGGGCACACATAGGCGGCTCAATGTTGTTTTCTTCGAAACAGGCAAAGGTGTTTAGCTCGTCCGGGAGCTAGGCATCGGTGTCTGCAACGTCTGGTTTTCCCTTTGTAATCCGTGATTGTCTGGAGTCCCTGGCACATACGCCTTGTGTCTGAGCCGTTGAGTTGTGACTCCCTATACTATTTGTCCCTATACTGTCGTTTTGCCTCTTTGATTGCCTTACGGAGGTCACAGCTAGTCTGTTTGTACATGTTCCCAGTCACCTTGTCATGGTTAAATGCTGTGGTTCGCTCTTTCAGCTTTGCGCGAATGCTGCCATCTAGCCACGGTTTTTGGTTTGGATAAGTTCTTATCGTCACAGTGGGAACATCATCCTCTATCCACTTCCTGATGAACCCTGTTCCGAGTCAGTGTATATTTAGTCAGCCACCAATTGTGCAAGTTCTCCCACTTAAAAAGATGAGAGAGGCCTGTAATTTTAATCATAGGTACACTTCAACTATGACAGACAAAATTAGAAAAAAAATCCAGAAAATCACATTGTAGGATTTTTACATGAATGTATAGTTAAAGTGACTATGCATATAAGATAAACAGAGAGTAGCTGCAGCGTAAAAGAGGGGCTGGGGGAGGCACACAATGCAAATAGTCTGGGTTGGTTACCTGTTCAGGAGTCTTATGGCTTGGGGGTAAAAACTGTTGAGAAGTCTTTTTGTCCTAGACCTGGCACTCCGGTACCGCTTGCCATTCGATAGTAGAGAGAACAGTCTATGACTGGGGTGGCTGGGGTCTTTGACAATTCTCAGGGCCTTCCTCTGACACCGCTTGGTGTAGATGTCCTGGATGGCAGGTAGCTTTGCCCCAGTGATGTACTGGGCCAGACGCACTACCCTCTGAAGTGCCTTGCGGTCGGAGGCCGAGGAATTGCCGTACCAGGCAGTGATGCAACCGGTCAGTATGCTCTCGATGTTGCAGCTGTAGAACCTTTTGAGGATCTCAGGACCCATGCCAAATCATTTTATTTTCCTGAGGGGGAATAGGCTTTGTCGTGCCCTCTTCACGACTGTTTTGGTGTGTTTGGACCATTCTAGTTTGTTGTTGTTGTGGACACCAAGGAATTTGAAGCTCTCAACCTGCTCCACTACAGCCCTGTCGATGAGAATGGGGACGTGCTCGGTGCTCCTTTTCCTGTAGTCCACAATCATCTCTTTGGTCTTGGTTACGTTGAGGGATAGGTTGTTATTCTGGCACCACACGGCCAGGTCTCTGACCTCCTCCCTGTAGGCTGTCTCATCGTTGGTGATCAGGCCTACCACTGTTGTGTCGTCAGCAAACACTGTTGTGTCGTCTGCATCCACCATTTCCGAGTCTGAGTAGAGGTTGGACGGAAAAACCTATAGCCTATTTGAGAGAGAGTGTGTGTGACCGGAGTGACTGGAGTGTTATAAAATGTGTGTGCAGTGGTGTAAAGTACTTTAGCGTACTATTTAAGTTGTTTTTTGGTGGTATTTGCACTTGACTTTTGGGGTATCTGTACTACAACTTTTACTTCACTACATTTCTAAAGAAAATAATGTACTTTTTACTCCATACATTTTTCCTGACACCCAAAAGTACTCGTTATATTTTGAATGCTTCGCAGGACAGGGAAATTGTCTAATTCACTCACTTATCAAAAGAACATCCCTGGTCATTCCTACTGCCTCTGATCTGGCGGACTCACTAAACACATGCTTCATTTGTAAATGATGTCTGAGTGTTGGATCATGCCCCTGGCTATCTGTAAAAAAAATCAAAAACAAGAAAACGGCACTATCTGGTTTGCTTTATATAAGGAATTTTTAATTATTACTTTTACTTTTGATACTTAAGTATATTTTAAACCAAATACTTTTAGACTTTTACTCAAGTAGTATTTTACTGGTTGACTTTCACTTTTACTTTAGTAATTTTCGTTTGTAATGGGTTGAAAAACAAAGTCACAAAAAAATTAACTTAAATAGTACTTTTTTTCTACATATATTAGCAGTAGTTAGTCCATCAATCCAATAGATGGTGCTGTTGTACTGTGGTAGTGGGGGAAGTAACAAGTTGTGGCCAAGCGAGTTTAACAATCCTCAGAAAGTTTGACTTTTGTATGCGTTTCTCTTTATCACTACAGCTATATTTTTTGTGTCAAACTGAGTAAGTGAAGAACGTGATTGAGGGTATGTTCATTTTATGCTTTACCCTTTGGGGCGGCAGGTAGCCTAGTGGTTAGAGCATTGGACTTGTAACTGAAAGTTTGCAAGATTGAATCCCCGAGCTGACAAGGTAACAATCTGTCATTCTGCCCCTGAACAAGGCAGTTAACCCACTGTTCCTAGGTTGTCATTGAAAATAAGAATATGTTCTTAACTGACTTGCCTAGTTAAATACATTTAACAAATGCCCACTGTGGTAAAAAAAACAAGCATTTTTCACAAGTCACAGACACTTTGGGTTTTTCTGAGTAAATGTACATGATTTCCTGGAAGTAATTTCATAAAGAATCCATTTATTTGAGGTTTCTGAGTTTGTTTGACATGTTATTGGTTCTGTGTAAAATTGTACTCACAAGTTGGTAAAATGGCACCATGCATGGAGTTTAGTGCAGGCAGTGCGGGTGCAAGACAGAGAGGTCATTTCACGGAGGCACAATTGTTTTGAAGCTGAATGTACATTTTTATAAATTTTCTACATGTATAGCAATATTCAGACACGTCAGTTATTTATCTTTATCTATGTGTTTCTATTGTGTGAATAAGGAAATCTACTATAGGTAAAGTGCACTTATATTGTGTAAGTTAATATGTGCACTTGTATGTGAATTAATGTTTTGTTGTCATTACTTATCAATCTATTTAAATTAATTAATAACTACATTTTGGAAATTAGATAATTGAACAAGAAAAAGCATATTAGAAAATAGATTGCCAGAACTGTCAAGACGATAACGTTTGTGTCCGTTTCTCTTTCTCACTAAAGAGGCCACCTTCAGATTCAGTCTGAGGCTGGTAACTTTACTTTTACTCAATTATGACAATTGGGTACTGTGCCTTTCAGAGAATATTTCTCACAGAGAAAGTGAGAGAGGGAGTGTTCTTTCAGCCCCTGGGTCCTCCATGATAACTTATTTACTCAGGAATAATTAACCAAGCACAGAGCAGTCTCATTCATTGATGAATGTGCATTGTCAGCCTGTCCCGTAAGCCTGTCTGCATTGTCAGCGGGCGTCCTTGCTGTGGCCTGCTTTTGCCACACCTGCATCTTTTCCATATCTTCCCCACCTCATCCTGTACCTGAAAATAACACCAGGCCCAAAGCTGCACTCCACTAACCTCTTGCATGGAGATCAATCATTCAACTTTATCCCACCTCATCAAACCAGCTCCCCCTGCCTACTGTACACTACACCTGCTCAAATGCCCTCTTCCTCTGCTTCAAAAGCTGCCATCCCCTCAAACAGTAACCTTGTTCCCAGGCTAATTGTGCATGGGCGAAGGCAGAGGTCTCATGCCCATAAGGGACTCAGTGGCCGTGCCCCATCAGATTTCTACTGTAATGTTTTTTAAAGTATTTAAAATACATTATAATTGTTGTTTCTCTGTGACACTACTTGCCACCTACACATTTTTTGAAGATAGATTTAGCTAGCCCAGATAGGTTCTCAATCTCCCAACCTCATAACTAGCTACCAAGAAGCCATTTCAGGCTATCAATCAAGTTAGAGTAGCTAGCTTGTCTAACTATCTTAGCTATCTTAGCTGGCACAGAAAAGCAAGCAATTACTAAACATACTGAATAGGACTCACATTTCTTTAAATCTTTTACCCAGATTTTAGCAGAGATGCAGAGAAACATATTTTGTTTGAAAAAATAACCACCAGTCAGGAGGATACAGACAGCTCAAGATGTACTTTTAGATAAACATATTTTTGACATAAAATTAAGCGTAATAATTATGGCTCTAGATTCCAGGGAAAATCTGTTTCCGGTGTTTGAGAACATTTTTCATTCTCCACCCATCCCCACGTACTTTGTGCCTCTTCATATTTTTTGGGTCACATGCTGCCCCTGGGTGGCGGTGTCTGATGGCCGAGATAAGCCTACATCATAAATGTATCACTATAGAAGGTAAACAAAATAAACTATTTTCCCCAATAACTCACTTACCCAGGTTAGGCCTTCTTATTCATGTCTTCCTGAACAAAATCTGCTACATGGTTGAAGTTTGCATTGTATGTAACCTAATGCCGATGCTGTCCGATTATGAAACAGTGACCTTATTTATAAATCCCTCTAGATTTAACCTGAAAGTAGACGCGCAGTTACTAGGTCAAATATTTCAACAGAATAGGCGAATAGCCTTCTTCCCAATTAATTCAAATGGAATATATTCATCGATATGCATTTCAGCATCTCCCTAGTTTCGTATATTGCAGGGGTCAAAGTGAGATAGCCTGGTAGGCTAGTCAGTGTTTGACCTGTCGCCAAGATTGGTTTCTTTTTAAAGAAATTGTCGAAATTTTTAAAACTCCACTGCATCTTACCTGTATCAGTCAGATCGAGTCTCTAGGCTTGTTGTGAAAGGGGGGAGTGAGACTTAAATGTTTTGAATTCATGTTCGTTCGTGTGATTGCAATTTTACTCAACTAATTGAAACAGATTATCTGTGTGACTTTTAAGTGTTTTCTAACAATTTGGAATGTGCATAAATTGCCTCTTGGGACTCGCATCCAAAAGCTTGCTGGGGTTCTAGTTGGTGGCAGTTGCCAGCCTGGCAGTAGGCTATACTGAGACAAGAGCTTCTTTGAGACAATTAGTTTGAATGAATGCATTATTGCTGCCGCCCTCTGGTTGAAATCTCTATTGCACCTGAAACATACATTCTGTTGTTTTGGCATCAGTCAATTGATCCTCTTTTTAGACAATTCCCCAAATTCACGCAGAAATCCAATTAAAATAAACCATATACTGAATTGAAGACCAGCATATTGTATCGAGGGCAAAATGCAAAGTCTGTAGTAAGCCTAGGTCTATACCACTTGGATTGACCTTGCCTCAATCCTCAGCATCATCAAATAAACAAACAATGGCAAAAAAAAAATGTTTTATTGTTATCTGACAGTTAACACACATCACACCTTTAATTTCTACATTAGTAATCATAAAGATGGTGGTCTCTCATCTTGACACGGTATTGACGTAATAGGGTTGTCCTTGGGCCATATCATGGCTGTCTCTAGTCAATGTCTGGAACAAAACCTATCTCTCATAGCTCACATGAGCAGTCTGGATATAATATGTCTATACTCTACAGCCAATAGATGGGTTATATAACAAAACAATGGGTTGCTGGGTCAGATGGTCTGGTTGTCTCAGTCAATACAACATTACATTACCTTGTTTCAAGATTCAGCTGTGTTCACAGGCCTGTAGACAAGACAAAAACAAGACAAACCATTGAAACATGGACAGTGAGACAGTGTATGTTTTATAGGGTTGTTCCATTTGATTTCAATCACTTTTTGACTGCACCCCTTTTGATTTTAATGAAACTTTCTAGACATATTTGCCCATGGTAGAAGTGGTCAGAAAGTTACTTTTTGGACCTGAATGCCAAAACATTTAGGAGAAAGAGGTGTGCGAAGTTGACAGATTTTGCAACCCCCACCCTACCATGAGACATCCATGTCTGCATCACTGGAAAAGATAAACTGTTGAGTTTGATATCATTTAAAAGCTTACAAACAGGGTTGTCAAACTATTTTATAATTTTTAGAATAATAACTTTTTTTTAAATTTTCCTTTAATGTAAATTATCTGAAACTGTGTCAACTTCGATTTTTGTAATATTTGCATATTTTGACCCTATTTGACATAATCTGAGGTATTTGTGTTGTGCCCGCAATTGGTTGAAACACAGCATACTCTTGAATACAGGGTGGGTGACAGACCACTGCAATTCAGCTGAATTGCTAAATTGAATTGACATTTTTACTTCCAATTACTACCACAGATGGCCCGCCGGGCCAACCACCGTTGATAACCAACTTCCAGTGCATTCGGAAAGAAGATTATATCAAAAAGGGTCTAAACTAAAACATAACATCTGAGTTTACGCATTTTTAGATCACTGACTTTAAAGGTTAAAAAATGTCAATTCTTATTCAAATAACATTTTTTCAAGAAATTATAAAATAGTTTGACAACTTTCCAGTGATGAAGACATGGATGTCTCATGGTAGGGTGGGGTATGCAAAATGCATCAACTTTGACCACCTCTATCTCCTAAATGTTTTGGCATTCAGGTCCACCAAGTTACTTTCTGACCACTTCTACCATGGGAAAATATGTATAGAAAGTTGTGTTCAAATCAAAATGGGTGCGGTCCAAAAGCTATTAAAATGAAATGGAACAACCCTACACTGTATGTGTGGAACACTTGTACAGGAGGTGTTTCTATTCTTGTTTAATGTTTCCTGTTTTAGCACTGATGAGATAAAGGATTGCGTCCCTTCCAACAGCGGAGCTTCTTACCTGTGTCAGCACAGACGAGCACAGTCAGTCAGTCACAGTCAAAACACACACACAGGCCAGACTAAACACAGATACAGTGCATGTATACTGCAGCTGCCTGTGCTCTCTGACACACTTAGTTCAATGTTTTATTTTTAACAGTATCTCAAAAAGCTTGCAGCAGTGGATAATGTGAGGTACAGTATTGATCCACTACCTGGCTAAGGGAGTTACACTGTCTTGCAGCAGTGGATAATGTGAGGTACAGTATTGATCCACTACCTGGCTAAGGGAGTTACACTGCCTTGAGGCAGTGGATAATGTGAGGTACAGTATTGATCCACTACCTGGCTAAGGGAGTTACACTGTCTTGCAGCAGTGGATAATGTGAGGTACAGTATTGATCCACTACCTGGCTAAGGGAGTTACACTGTCTTGCAGCAGTGGATAATGTGAGGTACAGTATTGATCCACTACCTGGCTAAGGGAGTTACACTGTCTTGCAGCAGTGGATAATGTGAGGTACAGTATTGATCCACTACCTGGCTAAGGGAGTTACACTGTCTTGCAGCAGTGGATAATGTGAGGTACAGTATTGATCCACTACCTGGCTAAGGGAGTTACACTGTCTTGCAGCAGTGGATAATGTGAGGTACAGTATTGATCCACTACCTGGCTAAGGGAGTTACACTGTCTTGCAGCAGTGGATAATGTGAGGTACAGTATTGATCCACTACCTGGCTAAGGGAGTTACACTGTCTTGCAGCAGTGGATAATGTGAGGTACAGTATTGATCCACTACCTGGCTAAGGGAGTTACACTGTCTTGCAGCAGTGGATAATGTGAGGTACAGTATTGATCCACTACCTGGCTAAGGGAGTTACACTGTCTTGTGAAAGTATTCACCCCCTTGCATTTTTCCTATTTTGTTGCCTTACAACCTGGAAATAAAATGCCTATTCACCCCCCCCCCCAAAGTCAATACTTTGTAGAGCCACCTTTTGCAGCAATTACAGCAGCAAGTCTCTTGGGGTATGCCTCTATAAGCTTGGCACATCTAGCCACTGGAATTTTTGCCCATTCTTCAAGGCAAAACTGCTCCAGCTCCTTCAAGTTGGATGGGTTCTGCTGGTGTACAGCAATCTTTAAGTCATACCACAGATTCTCAATGGATTGAGGTCTGGGCTTTGACTAGGCCATTCCACGACATTTAAATGTTTCCCCTTAAACCACTCAAGTGTTGCTTAGCAGTATGCTTAGGGTCGTTGTCCTGCTGGAAAGTGAACCTCCATCCCAGTCTCAGCAAGGTGCCCCTTGCTTAGTGGTGTTGCAGACTCTGTGGCCTTTCATAACAGGTGTATATATATATACTGAGATCATGTGACAAATCATGTGACAATTGGGGCAGTAGGTAGCCTAGTGGTGAAAGCTTTGGACTGGTAAGGTTGCAAGATCGAATCCCCGAGCTGACAAGGTGAAAATCTGTCGTTCTGTCCCTGAACAAGGCAGTTAACCCACTATTCCTAGGCCGTTATTGAAGAAGAAATTGTTCTTAACTTGCCTATTTAAATAAAGTTAAAATATTATTTTTAAATCTCTGGAAGACAAACTAATTTCCCTGTATTTAGCACCATACATCATTCCTTCAATTCTGACCAGTTTCCCAGTCCCTAGTGATGAAAACATCTCCATAGCATGATGCTGCCACCACCATGCTTCACTGTGGGGATGGTGTTCGAGGTGTTGGGTTTGCACCAGACATAGTGTTTTCCTTGATGGCCAAAAAGCAACATTTTTGTCTCATCTGACCGGAGTACCTTCTTCCATATGTTTGGGGAGTCACCCACATGCCTTTTGGAGAACACCAAATGTGTTTGCTTATTCTTTTTTTGGCCACTCTTCCGTAAAGTCCAGCTCTGTGGAGTGTACAACTTAAAGTGGTCCTTTAGTTGCTTCTCTGATTAATGCCCTCCTTGCCTGGTCTGTGAGTTTTGGTGGGTGGACCTCTCTTGGCAGGTTTGTTGTGGTGCCATATTCTTTCCATTTTTTAATAATGGATTTAATGGTGTTCTGTGGGATGTTCAAAGTTTCAGATGTTTTTTTTATAACCCAACCCTGATCTGTACTTCACCATAACCTTGTCCCTGACCTGTTTGGCAAGCTCCTTGGTCTTCATAGTGCCCCTTGCTTAGTAGTGTTGCAGACTCTGGGGCCTTTCAGAACAGGTGTATATATAGTTAGATCATGTGACAATTATATTGCACACAGGTGGACTTTATTTAACTAATTATGTGACGTTTGAAGGTAATTGTTTGCACCAGACCGTATTTAGGGGCTTCATAGCAAAGGGGGTGAATACATATGCACACACCACTTTTCAGTTTTACATTTCTTTGCATTTTTTGATATAACTATTTTTTTTTCATTTCACTTCACCAATTTGGACTCTTCTGTGTATGTCCATTACATGAAATCCAAATAAAAATCTATTTAAATTACAGGTTGTAAGGCAACAAAATAGGAAAAATGCCAAGGGGGGTGAATACTTTCACAAGACAGTGTAACTCCCTTAGCCAGGTAGTGGATCAATACTGTACCTCACATTATCCACTGCTGCAAGACAGTGTAACTCCCTTAGCCAGGTAGTGGATCAATACTGTACCTCACATTATCCACTGCTGCAAGACAGTGTAACTCCCTTAGCCAGGTAGTGGATCAATACTGTACCTCACATTATCCACTGCTGCAAGGCAGTGTAACTCCCTTAGCCAGGTAGTGGATCAATACTGTACCTCACATTATCCACTGCTGCAAGACAGTGTAACTCCCTTAGCCAGGTAGTGGATCAATACTGTACCTCACATTATCCACTGCTGCAAGGCAGTGTAACTCCCTTAGCCAGGTAGTGGATCAATACTGTACCTCACATTATCCACTGCTGCAAGACAGTGTAACTCCCTTAGCCAGGTAGTGGATCAATACTGTACCTCACATTATCCACTGCTGCAAGGCAGTGTAACTCCCTTAGCCAGGTAGTGGATCAATACTGTACCTCACATTATCCACTGCTGCAAGACAGTGTAACTCCCTTAGCCAGGTAGTGGATCAATACTGTACCTCACATTATCCACTGCTGCAAGGCAGTGTAACTCCCTTAGCCAGGTAGTGGATCAATACTGTACCTCACATTATCCACTGCTGCAAGGCAGTGTAACTCCCTTAGCCAGGTAGTGGATCAATACTGTACCTCACATTATCCACTGCTGCAAGACAGTGTAACTCCCTTAGCCAGGTAGTGGATCAATACTGTACCTCACATTATCCACTGCTGCAAGGCAGTGTAACTCCCTTAGCCAGGTAGTGGATCAATACTGTACCTCACATTATCCACTGCTGCAAGGCAGTGTAACTCCCTTAGCCAGGTAGTGGATCAATACTGTACCTCACATTATCCACTGCTGCAAGGCAGTGTAGCTCTGGATGAGTGAATAGTTACATTTTAATCTGTAGCTATGGTCAAACACCAGTGTTAAAGTTGACTTCTAATACTGACTGAATCATTAAAAATGCATAATACACAGTAAAACTCATCTAGTTAAACATTTAAGCCCACAATGATAACTATGAAGTAATAGGCAATCTGTGCTCAGGTCATCTATGATAAGATGAGACACATTCTCTGTCTTAATGTCACCCTGACAAACAGCTCTAGATTTGACACTTTCCTCAGTGGAACGTTAATGGTTGTGTGGATAAGATAAAACGGGAATTTGTACTATTTAATGTATCAGGCAGAATGCTCAACATACCAGAGCCAGAGACCAGAGGTTGAGTCTTGAAGGACAGAGTAAAGGCAGTGCTAACACATTCATATCCTCTGAGATTAGTGAAGAGGACGAGGGCACCGAGCTGAAAAACAACTCTCTAGGAATGAGAGACCCGTTTGGATGTTTGGTCATGGAGAAATACAAGTTTATTGTCTGTGGTGTTTTTTTTGTATAGCGTGTTCTTTCACGCAAACACACACACTAAGTTCACACACACGCACTCATGTGACACACGCTCCTGCACCAGTGGAGGCTCCTCAGAGGAGGAAGGGGAGGAACATCCTCCTCAGTGAATTTCATGATAATAAAAAGTTAAATAAGTGTTTGTTTTTTAAAATAAAACTATACTAAATATATTCACATCACCAAATTATTGATAAAAAAACAGGTCTACAGTAGCCTCAACAGCACTCTGTAGGGTAGCACCATGGTGTAGCCGGAGGACAGCTTACTTCTGTCCTGCTCTGGGTACATTGACTTCAATACAAAACCTAGTAGGATCATGGTTCTCACCCACTTCCATAGATTTACACAGTAATTATAACAACTTCCGGAGGATGTCCTTCAACCTATTAGATCTTTGCAGCATGAAATTACATGTTGTCCACCCAATCAAAGGATCGCCGAATGAATCTAGTACTGCATAAAATCTGCATAAAATCTGGTGAGAACTTACCTCGGAGACAAAGACAATAGTTGAACAAATTAATTTCTTCATAAAGTAAGGAGAAGCGCGAGAGAAAGCTATATTTCGTAGCATATATTTCTTTCATTTTCATTTACCTAGTTAGCGTCGATTGCAGCTAGCTAGTTTAGCCCAACAGAGAGGGATGTTCTGGAACTCTTCCAAGTCAAGGTAAGCTTTTGATTTAATTAATTAATACTTCTGTCTGTAATAAAGCCCTTTTGTTGGGAAAAACTCATTCATCCTATAGAGCTCAATTTTTATGCCTATCCATGTGAGAGACGCAGACTCTGTCTCTACCTTTAAGTCTTTATTGAAGACTCATCTCTTCAGTACGTCTTATGATTGAGTGTAGTCAGGCCCAGTGGTGTGAATGTGAACAGAAAGGCGCTGGAGCGACAAACCACCCTTGCTGTCTCTGCCTGGCTGGTTCTCCTCTCTCCACTGAGATTCTTTGCCTCTAACCCTATTACTGGGGCTGAGTCACTGGCTTACTGGTGCTCTTCCATGCCATCCCTAGGAGGGGTGTGTCACTAGAGTGGGTTAAGTCACTGACGTGATCTTCCTGTTCGGGTTGGTGCCCCCCTCGGGTTCGTGCCGTGGGGAAGATCTTCTTGGGCTATACTCGGCCTTGTCTCAGGGTAGTAGGTTGGTGGTTGAAGATATCCCTCTAGTGGTGTGGGGGCCGTGCTTTGACAAAGTGGGTGGGGTTATATCCTGCCTGGTTGGCCCTGTCCGGGCGTATCATCGGACAGGGCCACAGTGTCTCCCGAACCCTCCTGTCTCAGCCTCCAGTATTTATGCTGCAATAGTTTGTGTCGGGAGGCTAGGGTCAGTCTGTTATATCTGGAGTATCCGGTGTCCTGTGTGAATTTTAAGTATGCTCCCTCTAATTCTTGCTTTCTCTTTCTCCCTCTCTCTCTCTTCTCTCGGAGGACCTGAGCCCTATGACCATGCCTCAGGACTACCTGGCCTGATGAGTACTTGCTGTACCCAGTCCACCTGGTCATGCTGTTGCTCCAGTTTCAACTGTTCTGCCTGCAGCTATGGAACCCTGACCTGTTCACTGGACGTGCTACCTGTCCCGGACCTCCTGTTTTGGACTCTCTCTCTACCGTACCTGCTTTCTCTAACTCTGAATGATCGGCTATGAAAAGCCAAATGACATTTACTCCTGAGGTGCTGACCTGTTGAACCCTCTACAACCAGTATGATTATTATTATTTGACCCTGCTGGTCATCTTTGAACGTTTGAACATCTTGGCCATGTTCTGTTATAATCACCACCCGGCACAGCCAGAAGAGGACTGGCCACCCCTCAGAGCCTGGTTCCTCTCTAGGTTTCTTCCTAGGTTCCAGCCTTTCTAGGGATTTTTTCCAAGCCACTGTGCTTCTACATCTGCATTGCTTGCTGTTTGGGGTTTTAGGCTGGATTTCTGTACAGCACTTTGTGACATCAGCTGATGTAAAAAAGGCTTTATAAATACATTTGATTGATTGAAATTTGATTGATTGGCTGGGCATGGCTCCCCAGTGTGTGGACCTATGCCCTCCCAGGCGAACCCATGATTGCGCCCCTGCCCAGTCGTGAAATTCATAGATTAGGACTTACTGAATGTATTTTCATTGACTGATATCCTTTTATGAACTGTAACTCAGTAAAATCTTTGAAATTGTTGGATGTTGCGTTTATATTTTTGGTTAGTATATATATACACATACAACGAGTTCTTTGTATGTGGCTGCTATGAAAATAAACTGTGTTTGCGTCTGATCAGGGGTGTATTCATTGTGCTGATTCTGTTGAAAACATTTCTTAAACGGAAGCAAACAAAACGAAACAGGGACAAACATACCTGTCTGTCACATTGATTACTCAACATTTTCTGGACCTAGTTTGTCAATGATGCCTGTTGGAGGATTAACAGCCCACTGGGCACAGACGTGAATTCAACGTCTATTCCACGTTGGTTCAACGTAATTGTGTTGAAATGGCATGGAAACAACGTTGATTCAACCAGTGTGTTCCCAGTGGGAGAATACTTACAGGCCTGCAGCCATCAACCATCAGCTTCCATTCATCTCAACTACACTCATGTACTGAGGTCACTGGTAAATCCATACTCTCCACTGCAGTCAATAGACAATTACACCCTCGTGCTCTAGTCAGCTATTGATTAACAGCAGTAGAATGATATTCAATATCATTCATGAAGTTGAATCATGGCGTTTTGAGTATGAGTAACACATTCTGACTCAAATAATGACCAAATAAATTATAATTCCAATTGACACACAGTGATAGACATGAAAAAGCAGAATCGATAATTCACACACACCACACCAAAATGGGTACATAAGTTGAAACAATCAACAAACAATCAAGGCATTATCAGTGCCAAAAGGTAATTAGTGTTACGTTAAAGTGATTATAAAAATCTTCCTGATAAATGTTCTTCCGTTTCACAACTCTCAGCCATAGGAAACAGCAGGTGTAGTTACCTGTAGCATCAGTAAGGTCCTTGTGAACCTGGAGTATATCCTGAGACAGGTTTATAGCTTCATAAGAGGTTGCAGTGTGAGTAAAAGACATTCTTCATAAAATATGTCACAAATATAGATATGCTCAATACTGTTTCAGGGAAACAATGATCCAACGCACGTTAAGATGACAGCGGTCCAACGACAGGTTTTTATATGTGATATCTGCTTTCTTGCAAGCCTTCCATTCCCTGCCAGTGTTGTAGGGTTCACACCAGTCTCATTGTCAGGTCCAAAAGACATGCTGAGCATCCCTGGCTGAGAGCAGCTGTGATCATATCACGGTCTTGCTTGCTGGGAGATGGAGAGTAGAAGGAACATGTTCAGGAGTCACACCATCCTACTCAATCCTTATTCTGACAGCTAACTATAATTAGGTTTCACAGTTCTAAGTTGAACTAATGATACTATATGTAAAATATCAAAATTAATATAAGTGCCCTTTGAAGCAGTACAGATGAAAATGAATTGAATTATTGATAGAATTCCACCCAGTGCTGAGGTTGTCTGAGCATGTGTCTTCCCAGTGGTCCTGGGTGCTCCTTTCCCTACCTGCATCTTACTGTAGACCCAGGGCAACAGGCGGCTGACACGACTGTAGACCCCCGGCATGTTCCTCCTGCCGCAGCCTACCCCCCAGCTGGTCACCCCCATCAGGTACCAGCGCTGGTCTGAGTCCTTACACACCAGAGGACCTCCACTGTCCCTCTAGTGGAGGAAGGGGGCGGTAGGGGGAGTGGGAGATGGAAATGGAGATAAGAGGGAGAGAAGAAAAGGGAAGGAGGGAATAGAGCGACACAGGATGAGATTTGTGGACATCATGTAAGAAGCTGTGTGGAAGTAGCTACTTGTCTGTGGTTCTCTGATGGGTCCTAGTGTCCTCTTTACTCACCTGGCAGGAGTCCTTGCTTCCCTTCATATCTCCAGCACACAACATGTCTTGAGAGACCTGGCCATTGTAGACTGTGTTTCTGTTACATACACTGGAGTCAATGATGTCCACAGTCACCGCCATAAGACTTGTTGATCCACTGGCTGAACATAAAGCAACAAAAACAAACAGATATTACCATACAGAATATCACACCAGATTGTTTTCTAGTCCTTAATTACATCACATATCATGCTGCATTTCTATTTCCTCTTCATTTTCACCCCAATGGCAAACAGAACCTAACAGTTGCCCCCCTGTGCCAGTCCTTGTGACTCTCACCTGTCCCCTCTGTTGTCCCAAATCCAGAGGTCCAGCATTTTGTCCCAGGGGAGACGGTCTTGTCATAGGCAGGCAGGCACACAGGCTGGATGCTGTCTGTTAATTATGACGATCAAAGATAGTGACCCAGTATGGTGTAATGTGCATCATTAATCACGTAATATTGTTAGGTTAAAGGTGAACTCACTGGAGTAGTCTACGTAATGTGTGAGTTTAAGCAGGGCAATGTCATAGTTGTTGGTGTTATCATCATAGCTCTCATGGACAATGATCTTCTCCACCATCTCAGGGACAGGCAGCATCGTCTGAGAAACCATGCCCATGTACAAACGCCAGTTATTGGGCACCAGGTACGATGAGTCTTTCCTAGAGATAGAAGAGTTGTTAGGTAATTTACCTCTTCACTGATAACTGTTTTAGCTATGTTCATCGTAAGCACTGTTCAGTCTTAGCTAGCTCACTTCGGTTAGCTTTGTTCACTTCCAGATCTGTTCTGTCTTTGCATCTGTTCTGTTATAGCCCAGTTCTTTTGTCTTAGCATTGTTACATTTCATGGCTATTCTATATGTTCTGTTTGATAATGTCATTACTGTTCTGTTTTACATTGTCTCAGCACAGCTCCTTGTCCATTGTCTGCTGTGGTGTCTGCCGTACTGACCTGGGGAAGCAGTGGGCTGCTGTCACCACAAAGTCAGGAGCCACCAGGGTGCCTCCGCAGGTGTGAAAACCCCGAAAGTGGAGGCTGACCTGCCAAGGCCAATCGCCCAGATTCGCTGCAAAGCCCCCTATGATTCTGGACGAGTGCTGCCGGCCACAATCTACCATGGGGACAGAGAGAGGGAGGAAGTCGGTCTGTAGTCCTAATGCAGTATGGGGATTTGTATTTGGTCCTCTGTTCATCAGGAGAGCTAGATGAAGCTCCAGCCTTAAAACACCACTGGTTGCCTTTGTGTATGAACTGTGAGAATGTAAAGACAGTTACTCACTGATACACTGCAGGGATACAGTGTCCTTGTTGAGGCAAGATGAGCTACTGAACACAGACAGAAACGCACAGTTCAATCAGATCACCAATGAGGTCACATGTTTTATTTGCCTTCTAATGGTCTAATGGTGACATTTTTGGCTCTGATAAATAATCAGAATATATACACATTGTAACGGTTTTGACTTGAGGTTATTATTTATAGGGGTGCCAGGTAGGTTGTGCCTACCAGAGAAAACATTGGTTTCTCCTTTTAGTTTGGGAGGGAATGAGTCCCATCTGGTCCGTCAAGTCTACACCAATACAAAGGACTTGTGCAAAAGTCAGGATGGAAATAAACTTTTCATAAACCCTTAAAACATTGGAAAGAACTTAAAAAACGACTATATTCTTTTGCGTGGGTTGTATTAGCAACATCAATGATTACACACACATATTATTATATCACAATGAGTTCTGGTTCTTCTAGAAATGTCCTGTACCTCGGGCTTAAAAAGAGTCCAGCCCGGTAAAGGAGTTCAGGAAACTCCCGTGACCTTAGTCACGCAATGTTTGTCCGTTCATTCAAGTGTAGCGTAAACCCAGTATTAATCATACAATCAATATAACAATTATTTTACCACAGAACTTTAAAGCGTATCAACTCTTACCAAGTCCTCAACTACAACTAACTACATAAATCATCACCGTATACATTACATCAAAACAAATGAAATACCGCATACAAAAAGGTGGTAGTCAGTCGGTCAGTCAGACAATCCAATCCGCCAATAGATCTCCAGCGGAGAAAGGTCACGAAAATGGGAGAGGTGTAGTCCACGGACGCAAAGAGTGGATCCGATCCTGGGTAAACTCTATTAGGCTACAAAACAACGGAATAGCGAAGCATCGGGAACTGAGGGTTGACCACATCCTCATTCACGTCTCCATCACAACCCCACTTTTGCGCAGCAGATGCTGGCTATTTAATTGGGAATTAAAGGGAAAGCGCCCTATTGGAAGGAGCTGCACTGAGACGGTTCAGAAAAATTCAGGGCCGTCACAACACACAAACAACAACAAACAATATATATATATATATAAATAAATAACAATGATTTATTATTTATTGATATATTTGTTTGTGTGTGTATATATTCTGATTATTTAGGAGGTGCTGCAGCATCCCTACTTCCCGCAGCTATGTACACAACTTGGCATGTAAATGATTACTCAGTGTGTGACATATGCAAAGGGCTGTTGTGTGTGTCCAGGAGCACTCACTTTACTGACACCTTCCCCTGGATGGTGTTGCAGGTCTGCCCTGTCACAGTGAGAGTGGTAGAGGACCCATCTTTCACACTGCTAGTGCTATGACTCCTAAATAAATAGATGCAGGGAGAAGTTCATATACACGTCCCCACATCACTACCTCACACCACTAAACCCATGGATTATTGGTTATTGTACTGCAATATTGAGGGAACTAGCACACAAGCATTTCATGCACCTTTTATACATTCATTAACCTGTGTACATTATGAATAAAATGTGATTTGATTTAGATTTATTTGATGGGTATGGTCACATAGGTTTGCACAGTTCAATCTTTAGACCAAAAGAGGGCAGCAAAATAATGGAGGATCTTACGCTCTGAAGCCTAGTTGTGCACAGGTCTGGTCAGCCAGGCCCTTGTTCCAGCCACTGTAACATACAGGGAGGAAACTACCAGCGCTGTTTGTCTTCACCTGGAGAGCCCCGTTCGACCCGAACCTTACTGGATAATACACAGATACTTCACTCAATTAGAACATCACTGGATCACACAGATACATCCCTCAATTAGAACCTCACTGGATCACACAGATACATCCCTCAATTAGAACCTCACTGGATCACACAGATACATCCCTCAATTAGAACCTCACTGGATCACACAGATACATCCCTCAATTAGAACCTCACTGGATCACACAGATGCATCACTCAGTTAGAACCTCACTGGATCACACAGATACATCCCTCAATTAGAACCTCACTGGATCACACAGATACATCCCTCAATTAGAACCTCACTGGATCACACAGATGCATCACTCAGTTAGAACCTCACTGGATCACACAGATGCATCACTCAGTTAGAACCTCACTGGATCACACAGATACATCCCTCAATTAGAACCTCACTGGATCACACAGATGCATCACTCAGTTAGAACCTCACTGGATCACACAGATACATCCCTCAATTAGAACCTCACTGGATCACACAGATACATCCCTCAATTAGAACCTCACTGGATCACACAGATGCATCACTCAGTTAGAACCTCACTGGATCACACAGATACATCCCTCAATTAGAACCTCACTGGATCACACAGATACATCCTTCAATTAGAACCTCACTGGATCACACAGATACATCCTTCAGTTAGAACCTCACTGGATCACACAGATACATCCTTCAATTAGAACCTCACTGGATCACACAGATACATCCTTCAATTAGAACCTCACTGGATCACACAGATACATCCTTCAATTAGAACCTCACTGCATCACACAGATGCATCACTCAGTTAGAACATCACTGGATCACACAGATGCATCACTCAGTTAGAACCTCACTGCATCACACAGATGCATCACTCAGTTAGAACATCACTGCATCACACAGATGCATCACTCAGTTAGAACCTCACTGCATCACACAGATGCATCACTCAGTTAGAACATCACTGGATCACACAGATGCATCACTCAGTTATAACATTACAAATCCATTACAGATCCAGAAAGGATCCTTCTGTTTTTGTTACTGACAACGAAAACTAGGTGATAGCTATTGGAGTACTGACAACAATTGGTCTCATCACTGCCCAGTTTGCATTCCTGTCGGCCATCACACTCCACAGTGTTGGAGGGACAGCTGTCTTTCTCCATCTTGCTGGGCTGGTAGGCTTCACTGCTGCTTAGGTGGCCAGACACCAGGGATGGACCGTAGCATACTGGACAGAGGTCAAAGGTCAGAGGTCAAAGAGAGAGACCAGAGGATATCCAGAGCCATGGAAGCCCCCATGTTAGTATACCAAAACAATGCAATATCATACCAGGTATATTACATTCACATCATACCCTTAATATGGAATTTATGATTTTGGAAATAGATGTTTCTGTCATAAATTCTGACATATTGTATTGTTACATTATGTCAGTGTTAAATGATGTTACATTATGTCCACATAATTGTACTGTATGGGTTCTCTGTAAGTTATTGGTCCAGTTACCCCCCAGCCAGAGAGCAATAACGAGGAAGACAAGCAGTAGGGTGGCTTCTCCTGATCCTCTGTAACAGTGGGAACTGTTCTCACACGACAAGCTTTTCTTATGACGAGGGGCTGCAGGGGGGAGAAACAGAGACATTTTAGGTTTAGAAAGAGAGAGAGAGATGGAGCCCTCTCATAGAAAGAGTTGTAGTTATAGTTAGGGGAAGGAATATATATTGAGGATTGAAGAAGTTAAAGGGAATGTGAGGAACTTACGGGCACTCTGAGAGACATGGATGACATTTGCATGTGGCATCGACTGGTTGATGTGGTAAGGTTGGGAGGGGGTGTCAGACCACCCTCTTGTTCCCACCACCTCTCCATACTGAGGAGGAGGCTGGGTGGGCACTACTGCTAAGTAGTATGGGGGTGGTTGGTCACTGTTCTGTGGAGAGAAGGGAGTCAGGTAGGTTTTCATGGACATTAGTAGGCTAGGTACGTGATCAAATTCTAAACACAGGCAGGACTTCTATGATTACATCTGAAGTTTAACTCTAGCCCAAAATCCTACACGACCCTGAACTATAAAAGACACAACTGATGAAATATACAGTGCATTCGGAAAGTAGTCAGACCCCTTACTTCCTGAATGCACTGTATGTACAGTTACAGCTTTATTCTAAAATGGATGAAATTATTTTTTACCTCCTCAATTTACACACAATTCCCCATAATGGCAAAGTGAACTGGGAGACTAGTCAGGATTGAGGGAAAGATGAACGGAACAAAGAACAGAGAGATTATGGTAGAACATTTACAAGATTATGTTATAATACTGTTTAAGTATCGATGAGTACTCTCTCATCGATGAGTACTCAAGCCTTTGGGGCTTGGCGCTAGCAATTGATTTGTGCTGGTTTGGTGGTAAAACCTACAGCCTGCGTTCAATAGAATGAGTTGGCCTCTGTGTGATCCCAGATAGAGATAGCCTGACGGAGTAGAACAAACCCCTCTTTGTCTCTAATCATCTTTGCATCCGAGACACTAAGCTGGGGGGCTGCTGGGGAGGGGTGGAACCAGCCATGACTAAGCATTTTTAGTGTCAGCCATATAAGAACCATGATTCCTCTGTAGTTGGGCTCTAAACGATCACCGTTGCAATTCTTAATCAATAAAAAATATTGATTGTTTGAAGAAATAATAAGTCTGTCTCACTTAATAAATAACAAGATTCTTGATGAAAACTTATCCAGAGCGCTCAGGACCTCAGACTGGGACAAAGGTTCACCTTCAAACAAGGCAATGACCCTAAGCACAGATAAGACGACGCAGGAGTGGCTTTAGGACAATTCTCAGAATTTCCTTGAATGGCCCAGCCAGAGCACGGACTTGAACCTGATCGAACATCTCGGGAGAGACCTGAAAATAAATATGATAATTATTTTTATAAAAACCTGTTTTTGCTTTGTCATTATGGAGTATTGTGTGTATAGATTGATGAGGGACATGTTTTAAAGTCCATTGTAGAATAAGGCTGTAACGTAACAAAATGTGTCAAAAGTGAAGGGGTCTGAATATTTTCCAAATGCACTGTATATATGGCTGCATTTCAGATACATTTTTGAACATTTTAATGTTGCAGTGATATGACTTAGGCCCAGCATTTGAGCGATGATTTTGATAGCAAGCCCTGAGCCCAATGAATCGACTACCCCCGCATGAAGAGAAAACAAAATTATATTTTTCAGGGATTCACAAGGATCATTTGAATTTCCTGAGTGATCAAGTTAAGATCCAACATCTGTTAGACAAACATTGATATGCGGAAGGTGTTTTTAAGTCCATGGCATGTTTTTCTAACATATTTCTAACATTTCTAACAATATTCTAACACACACACGCCCATCAGCATCACAAGCATGTTGTAAGTGTTGTTATGGTAGTGTGAGCAATGCTGAGAAGTGTTGCACCAATACGTCTATTCAGTGGATCCAAACCAACAATCTACTCAGTGGATCCAAACCAACAATCTATTCAGTGGATCCAAACCAACAATCTATTCAGTGGATCCAAACCAACAATCTATTCAGTGGATCCAAACCAACAATCTATTCAGTGGATCCAAACCAACAATCTATTCAGTGGATCCAAACCAACAATCTACTCAGTGGATCCAAACCAACAATCTATTCAGTGGATCCAAACCAACAATCTATTCAGTGGATCCAAACCAACAATCTATTCAGTGGATCCAAACCAACAATCTATTCAGTGGATCCAAACCAACAATCTATTCAGTGGATCCAAACCAACAATCTATTCAGTGGATCCAAACCAACAATCTATTCAGTGGATCCAAACCAACAATCTATTCAGTGGATCCAAACCAACAATCTATTCAGTGGATCCAAACCAACAATCTATTCAGTGGACCCAAACCCGAATGGCAAATTACTGGTCAGTGAAACACAATTGAATTTACTAGCAAACATTGAAAGCCAAGATACAATTACATAAATACTAAGTTATATGCCTCAAACTTCTACTAATCTCACATTTAAATAAAACATGCATGGTCTATCAGCCATACCAGACACAAAACTAGATCTGGCAATGTTTTGTTCCCAAACCAAGTAGGAACAAAAGTAAAAAGATCAATATTATCCAATAGACATGTCCGATGAGTTATAGAAGAGAGTAAATCCAATTACCTGGTCATGCTCCATCTGTGTGTGGAGGCCTGTGGTCTGAGGTGGTCTCACTGGGGTCTGGGCCACTTCTACAGGAGAAATCCTATAGCTTTGTGAGTCTCTGACCAGTCTCTGTCTGTTCCACAGGCATTGGAATCCAATCCTCTCTCCCTCCACCTCCTCCTTTCCTCTTCAATAGTGGCCCAACTGGTTCCACCATGGAAAGTGGGTGACACGCGGCACAGCAGCCAGACACACTTAACTTGTTGTTGTTTTTTATGTTGTTTTCTAAAGAGATAATTGGAATGACTAAATACAATTACAATGCAATATCTTATGTTATCTATGAAGATGAACACAAATTCACTCCATTAATGTTTCGTAAGATTATTATACTTTTTTATTTAAAGTTTATTTAGATAAAGACATGTACACCTTGAACAACCAATCATCTGATGCATTGCAAAATAGTATTTATAGCTTACGAAAATGTTAAACACCAGTCAAAAACAAAGAAAGAAAGAATAACACACAAAGCACAAAAAGCCACTTCTACCTCTATCAACGACGCCACAACTAAAATAGCTTGTTTGAGTATGCTCCCCACATGAAGTCACATGTTTGCTGTCATGGATCTGACAAAACATGTACTTTTTCAAGTGATTTACATCAGTGTGACAGGTCCTGTAGGAGGGTAATTTGTACAAACAAGGACAATTTTCTTTTAGAGTAGAACAATTACTATCACTGTTCTACCAAAACCATTCATGTACATGCAGCTCTCCTTGTGAGAGAAAGAGAATAACAAACTAAAAGTATATTGTTCCCTACAGTTGCTTACAAAGAGTACAGATGACATTGTTCTCTGTATTTTACATAGAGTGGGATTTATTTTTCAAATGACAACAAAGGAGGGGCATTTCTGCTCAACGGGTCAGCAGGACAGTATTAAGTTTCAATGGTGCCTGGCCAGAGGTTGTTTCTGTGGACAAATAGAGAGAAGGATGGTATGACTATATGACTATGAGTGTGTGAGTGTGAGTGTGTGTCAGAAGTCCTCACAATGATAGTAAAACAAGGAAAACCCAGACAAGTAGGGACATTTTGCCTGTCCCCAATGAGGAAAAAGGCTATTTTAGGTTTAGGATTACAATTAGGGTTAGGTTTATGGGTTAGGGGTTATGTTTAGGGTTAGGGAAAATAGGATTTTGAATAGAAATCAATTGTTTGGTCCCCAAAAGGTATAATAAACCAAACGTGTGTGTGTGTGTGTGTGTGTGTGTGTGTGTGTGTGTGTGTGTGTGTGTGTGTGTGTGTGTGTGTGTGTGTGTGTGTGTGTGTGTGTGTGTGTGTGTGTGTGTGTGTGGATAGCTCAGACAAATATACTTTTGTATGTACATTTGAATATTATAAAAGCATATAACAAAGACAATGGTAGTATTCTCTTCTCTGTACACCTCCAAGTGGCCACATTTTACTACACCTACAGCAGGGCTCTCCAACCCTGTTCCCGGAGAGCTACTGTCCTGTAGGTTTTCGCTCCAACCCCGATCTAGCACACCTGATTCTAATAATCAGGTTTGGATTGGTGTGAAAACCTACAGGAGGGTAGCTCTCCGGGAACAAGGTTGGAGAGCCCTGACCTACAGTGACCATTCAATGGCTCATCTGCTGTTTCAGCTGAGAATTACACATATGACATAACAAAATATCCATAACTCCAGGAATGATCAATGAGGAAAATAAAAAATGAATGTTGAATTAAATTAGAGATGTCATATATAAACAACAAATATTCTGTGCCATCATTCACCAAATAATTACATTCTGTCATGCAGGGCTTTACTATAAGAATGTGGACCTCAGTCAGTCCCGCGCAACGGAGGGAAGCCTTCATTGGACTAACAAGTAGATACTGTTCTGAGAGAAGACCAGCACATTGGAGAGGGGGGTGGAAAATGGCAGTTGAATAGGTGGGTCTATAGTTTTTATTCAACCCTTGGGGGGAGCAGGTGTAAGACCAGATACAGGCTCTCCTGTGTTTCTACAGGAGCTGCTACCTGCACAGACCTTCAGAGGGTGTGGGGCTACAGTGGAACAGAGGCAGGATGTTGATCAGTAGGCTACTGTACATGTGGGATTGACTCTGCTCTTCTAGGGCCAGGAGGACTGCACTGGGATATATGGGCGGGATGGGGGAGGGCAGTGTTAACCACAGTCTGTATTGTACAGTATGCTTTTTTATTTATAAATTGAACATTTATTTAACTCGGCAAGTTAGTTAAGAACAAATTCTTATTCACAATGACGGCCTACCCTGGCCAAACCCTGACGACGCTGGGCCAATTGTGCGCCACCCTATGGGACTCTCAATCACGGCCGGATGTGATACAGCCTGGATTCAAAACCAGGGACTGTAGTGCCGCCTCTTGCACTGAGATATTTACATTACATTTAAGTCATTTAGCAGACGCTCTTATCCAGAGCGACTTACAAATTGGTGAATTCACCTTCTGACATCCAGTGGAACAGCCACTTACAATAGTGCATCTAAATCATTTAAGGGGGGAGAAGGATTACTTATCCTATCCTAGGTATTCCTTGAAGAGGTGGGGTTTCAGGTGTCTCCGGAAGGTGGTGATTGACTCTGCTGTCCTGGCGTCGTGAGGGAGTTTGTTCCACCATTGGGGGGCCAGAGCAGCGAACAGTTTTGACTGGGCTGAGCGGGAACTGTACTTCCTCAGTGGTAGGGAGGCGAGCAGGCCAGAGGTGGATGAACGCAGTGCCCTTGTTTGGGTGTAGGGCCTGATCAGAGCCTGGAGGTACTGCGGTGCCGTTCCCCTCACAGCTCCGTAGGCAAGCACCATGGTCTTGTAGCGGATGCAAGCTTCAACTGGAAGCCAGTGGAGAGAGAGAGATGCAGTGCCTTAGACCGCTGCACCACTCGAGAGCCCACATGAACACATGTAAGGTTCTCTCTTTTTTTGTCTTGGGCTGTTGTGTGATAAAGCTATGTTGGCAGGTGAATAACAGCCCTAGATGTAAAATAAGTGTGCTTTTGACAACCCTGTCAGAGCATAAGTCAAGTAGTTAATGAAAAGGGATATACTGTCAAATAAACCAATAATATAGATAATGATGGTATATACCTGAGCCATCCCAGTAATATACAGTAAGCACATTTACAGTAAGCACACCACATTCCCTCACCATGTACTGTCTATATGTCCAAATCCAGATCATTTACAGTGGGAGGTGATGTACTCGCATAGATCAGTCAATAAGCCTTATGTACAGTAGTCTACTCAAATGGGATACTAGAACCATCACAGTAGAGATCAATAAGGTATTTTAACAACTATCTCCCTCACCAACTTTAAAATCTGCTATTTGAGCAGCTAACCGATCGCTGCAGCTGTACATAGTCCATCGGTAAATAGCCCACCCAATTTACCTACCTCATCCCCATACTGTTTTATTTACTTTTCTGCTCTTTTGCACACCAGTATCTCTACCTGCACATGTTCATCTGATCATTTATCACTCCAGTGCCAATCTGCTAAATTGTAATTATTCGCCTACCTCCTCATGCCTTCTGCACACAATGTATAGACTCTTTGTTCTTCTTTTTTTTCTACTGTGTTATTGACTTGTTTATTGTTTACTCCATGTGTTGTTGTCTGTTCACACTGCTATGCTTTATCTTGTCCAGGTCGCCGTTGCAAATGAGAACTTGTTCTCAACTAGCCTACCTGGTTAAATAAAGGTGTTCTCAACTAGCTTACCTGGTTAAATAAAGGTGTTCTCAACTAGCCTACCTGGTTAAATAAAGGTGTTCTCAACTAGCCTACCTGGTTAAATAAAGGTGTTCTCAACTAGCCTACCTGGTTAAATAAAGGTGTTCTCAACTAGCCTACCTGGTTAAATAAAGGTGTTCTCAACTAGCCTACCTGGTTAAATAAAGGTGTTCTCAACTAGCCTACCTGGTTAAATAAAGGTGTTCTCAACTAGCCTACCTGATTAAATAAAGGTGTTCTCAACTAGCCTACCTGGTTAAATAAAGGTGTTCTCAACTAGCCTACCTGGTTAAATAAAGGTGTTCTCAACTAGCCTACCTGGTTAAATAAAGGTGATCTCAACTAGCCTACCTGGTTAAATAAAGGTGTTCTCAACTAGCCTACCTGGTTAAATAAAGGTGTTCTCAACTAGCCTACCTGGTTAAATAAAGGTGATCTCAACTAGCCTACCTGGTTAAATAAAGGTGTTCTCAACTAGCCTACCTGGTTAAATAAAGGTGTTCTCAACTAGCCTACCTGGTTAAATAAAGGTGTTCTCAACTAGCCTACCTGGTTAAATAAAGGTGATCTCAACTAGCCTAACAGGTTAAATAATGGTGAAATAAAATAAAATAAAAAAAATAGACAAGCAGTTGTTACAGGCTTTGTTTTTTTTATTTATATTTCGAGGTTGGACTTCAGCATGTAGGGCGCAACTCGTTAGTCAGTATGTGTTACACTTGTGTTGGTTGCCATCCCGTTGGTGTGAAGGTGTTTCACCTGTGCTGTCCTTTAGTTGGCGAGACCCATTTTATCTTTCGAGAAAAACAATCCTTTGTCTGGGCTTTGTTTTCTCTTTGCGCCACCATTTTGGTTTGTTCCCTGTCTTTAAGTTTGATGTGGGTTTTTATTTTGCTTGCCTCTTCTTTAGTGGGTCAACTTTCAGTGGACACCCCCATGAGTGTCTTTCAGAACCCCTCCTGTTGAGTTTTGGTTGTATGTAGAAAAATTACAAGATTGTTTTAATACTATTTATGCATCAAATTAGGTTTGATGACTACCCTCTCATCTGTGGGACTGAGTTTGGCTTCTGGGGCTTGATGTTAGCAATTGCTTTATGATGGCTTGGTGATATAACCTCAAGCCTGCATTCCATAGAATGAGTTGGTGTTTGTATACTGTGAGGTGCCAGGGAGGAGATGTCTCTGGTGTGGACGGCTGATGGGAGGAATCTTGTCTTACGGGCCAAACCCTGTTTGTTATACAATTGGAACAGTCTTCATAGTAAATGCTATCTGGCTGGGGGATACTCCTTTCTCACATACAAATCGTAACCTTTTGACCTATTCCAGACATCTGTTTGTCACATATTCAGGAGGATGTATCTTAACTATAAAATACTGTGGCTCAGTTCTGCTCGTTGAGCTCTCGGCATCACACTTCAGAGTGTGGGATCGACCAGCTTCATTATTGCAATAGTTAATCAATATTAAATAAAGATGCCCCATAGAGATCCAAAGTCAACCCGAATTTATCACAGGCATTACAATAGGGTCTTGTGCAGCTGCACTCCAAATTGATGATTTAAAGCCAATTTACGCTTGATCTGTGTTAGGGAATAATCAGAATTTGTTGGTAACATATGTAAGATGTTTTATTTTCATCATATGTTTGTAAGTTACTTCTCATCAGAATGGTATTTTTGTATAATACTGTGGCGAGGTTGCAGTTATCTGTCCTATGTCAAGACTAAGTTGCATAGGCCGCAGAGAGGGGAGAGGTCAAAGTGTCATCATGTGTAAACATATCTTTTGCTCCACAATGTCTGTGTGCCAGTCAGTGTGTCTCTGTGTGTTTGTCCAGGATTGGTTGTATTTAGTATTGGTTCTATCTAAATGACAATTTGATATAGATCATAGGGTGGGGGTAATGTCTTGGTACCATTTTGTACCAAGGACGAGATAAGAGCTTTGTTTAGGAGACCAAACTGAACGATAATTTATAGCCAACTCTGTCTTCTTAGGGGATACTCCTCTCTGAAGTAAAGTCTTTCTTTGTGTAAGTTCCTGGGACCTGTGGATTGTCATGTCGTCTAGGGGGGGTGGATCTTCGCTATAAAGGATCCCATTTGCCATTGTGTGGGGACTCTCAACTTTTCAGTAGAGATACTGAACTGTTGAGAGTCACAGAAAATGCTATAGAGCTCATATAATTAAAGATGGACTTTGATAACTAACTCTGACTTGTGTGTGGTTTGCTCCCATGATTTGGTAAATAGAGGAAATTTCCATGACATCTGAAAATGTGGTGGAGGCTTTGTATGGAGAGTGTGACACAATTGCAGAGCTAAGTCAAGCTCCGTACTGCATTTGCATTGCCGTGCACCTCTCAAATCTTGTAATAATGTGGAGGGCTCCGCATTGACATGATTGCTTGGTGGGGGTGGGAGGTTCTGTGTAAACACACTCACTTCCTTCACAACAGCTTTGTGATGCGCAAAAAGTATGTTTGTTCTAACTTCTGCGGAGGCCCCATCGCAGTAAATGCTGTACTACCACTGCAGATGTCAGATTGACCATGCAGAGCTTTTAATTTGTGTGCTGCCAGCTGTGGGCAGGATTGAAACAAACCCAACCTTCATTTACGTTGTGATTCAGTCACTACCACAAAACTCTTGTTTTGGAGAAGACTGACTTTATCACCAAAATGATCCTATTTACACATTGTAGGACATTTTGACAGAATAATAAATGTTTGACTCATACTGTAGATGCCACACCCCGTTTTCTAAATGAGAAATTGTTTTATTAGGGGTAGTTTCTCTAACGGTTGGCTCTTGCGTATGCACCAATGTGAGGGAGTTATTTTACACTGGCCTGGTTTTTTAATCCAGGCTCTTCACGTCATCGGGCGAAAGCGGGGAGGGAGGAGTACCCTTCTCAAATCAAACAGTGATCTGCACCAGTCGGTCATGTCAACAAGCATGCTGCATCGTCCAGAATCTCTTTTCCATGAAATAAATGTGAGAATTTAAGACCGTGTTTTTATAACAAAATGTATCATATTCACTACATATGCTTAATTACTTTTGTTTTGAGACTACTTTGCCGTCGGACGGAGCAGGCACCTGGATCACACCCAGGAGGCAGCCCGATTCCAAATCAAATGCAATCATTTTCCAGTTGATGCAAAACACACCTACACAGGTGAGATTAATCAAACCCCACCATTAGCAGCTGGGTCTGGCCTGCTTAGCTAAATGACTGTATATGAACCAGAAAAAAAGGAGCGAGTGTGATGTCTCGCTTCGTCTTCTGCCTCTGGTATTATCCCGGCCAGGGCACAAAAAATCCTGATTCCACTAATCACCTCACCTCCTTACACCAAACAAATTAGCTGATCAGCTATGGTCCTGCCCTGACTGCTGATTGATCACATGAAGTGGTTGTGAGAGTAATGGCATTGTGTCATCTGTCTGTTTGAAGGCTATTTTCTAGAGCTTGGCAGAAGCCCCACCTGACTCCTCTGGAGAGAAGCTGATGGAGGGCTGAGTGAGGACTGCTTGGTGGGCACATAGTAAGATATGAGAACAGAACATAGTGTGTTTCACTCTACAAGTGTGTATATAATGAAAAAAATATATTAGAGGTTAAGATACTGTTTTTACTGTTGAGCCCCTGTACCCCCTCCCTTTAGATTCACATACGCTACTGTTAAGAGCACCAAGCCCACACATTTAGATCTGTCTCAAGGTGAGTTAAAACAGATTGCCGTATATTGCCTGGAGTACCACATCATACTGTCACCTGTGTATTATTATTATTATTATTAGTAGTAGTAGTAGTAGTAGTAGTAGTAGTAGTAGTAGTAGTAGTAGTAGTAGTAGTAGTAGTAGTAGTAGTAGTGACAAATAGGAGAGGAACCTTTTTTATTTATTTTTACAACTGACTTCTTTAACTGTCCTCACCTCTCTCACGCCGATGGCTCTGATCATGCCTCAACGCCAGAAAAAGCTGATTATGGTGGACCGGAGGGATCAAGGAAACTAGAAGCCTGAGAAGATGACCCCTATCACTGTATGTTGTGTACTGTTCACACTGGTGATATTGGCCGTGGGCGCTCACTTCAGTATTTCTCCCCTCCATCTCATGTCTCCAAAAACTTTAACTACATTTTAAATCTGGAGTTTCTCAATCATATTCCTGTTGTAATGTCGCCTGTAGAATTGCACCTTCAGATTCTCTTTTCCCCTTTCATCCAATCTACCCTTCTCCATTCCATATTTTCCACTCGTCTCCTGCAGTCTGGCATCTTGTCGACAGCAAGTTCTTCTTCCCAGTCATTGAAGTTCATCAACAGCGACAGCGTGCGATCGGAAAGCAGACTGCGCGATCGGAAAGCAGACTGCGCGATCGGAAAGCAGACTGCGCGATCGGAAAGCAGACTGCGCGATCGGGAAGCAGACTGCGCGATCGGGAAGCAGACTGCGCGATCGGGAAGCAGACTGCGCGATCGGGAAGCAGACTGCGCGATCGGGAAGCAGACTGTGCGAACGGGAAGCAGACTGTGCGATCGGGAAGCAGACTGTGCGATCGGGAAGCAGACTGTGCGATCGGGAAGCAGACTGTGCGATCGGAAAGCAGACTGTGCGATCGGAAAGCAGACTGTGCGATCGGAAAGCAGACTGTGCCAGTAAAGAGGCTGAGCTCACCTGTATCCAGCCAAACAGCCAATGCCACCTTCCCAAGCAAAACCAACAGCACCCACTCCACTGTCTGTTTTATCTTCTCTCGATCATCATCCTCTCATCTCACCATACCTCTCTCTGCCTCTACTTTCTCTTAAAGAGGCAATCTGCAGTTGCTACATACATTTTTGGACTTATAAATGAACGAGATAAAGATATATATATATATCCATTGACTCTTGAATGTAATTTATCAATGCCTCGTAAATTGAGTTTAACTGTTTTACCCCATCCGAACATAATATACTTTGTCAACAAAGATTAAGCTTGTTTTAAACCAAGTAAATATACAAACATATAGTCTTAACATGGTTCAAAATATACTTTTGATATCATGGAGGTCAGCCCCATCCCTCAACTGAAACGGGTGGGGAATTGGCTTTGTTATTGTTTCAGCTGGCGATTGCCTCGAACTCATCCTCTGCTCAGTGTGGTTGATGGAGGGCAAGTGGATGAGTGTCAAGGTGAAACTCCTCCACCATTACACACAGGCCTACAAAATGTCTACCTTTAGTAAGTTTGCTAGACTATCACACTGGCAATGTAGTCATACTTTGCATGAATCTGTCTTCTAATGCCATTTCTTCCGCTCTCACTCACTCTTTCTCTCCCAGGGTGACAGTGGGGGTCCCCTTGTGTTCCTATCCTGGTTTTGGCAGCTGGTGGGGGTGGTGAGCTGGTGGGTGGGCTGTGCCCGCCGTGGCACCCTGGGGTCTAGTATGTGATGGATAACAGATACCTCATTGTGTTTTGCATTCCCACTTTTACAGGTGTCGTTGAAATTCCTTACCTGAAATGATTTGTTTCTCCTTTTTTGTTTCAGAAGTACTACTGAAAATCCAGTTTCTCTCCGGTAACTACTGTAAACTGTAACTACTGTAACTACTGTAACTACTGTAAACTGTAAACTGACTGGTATTCTCTCTCGATGAGCGCTGAGTGGTTCTGGAAAACATTCACACAGTCAAGACATACACACTGCACTGACTCACAATACTGACCTGTAAAGTTTCTTTGTGTTATTTTATATTATCTTAGAGATGTAAGTACTTTATGAGTTATGTATTTCATTTTTTACAAATATTTTATGGTTGATTAATGATTTGTCCAATTTTGACAGGCAAAAAAAAAGACAATGCACTGTTATATTCAAAAGTTTATTGGATTCTTGTGGCTTTTCATAATAAATCATATTTGAGCAGATATGTATGATGGAGAGATTACATGGGAGGCATCATTTGAGGGAATAGGAGAAACATGGCTGTACATTCATATTAGTTGGAAGAGGAATGTGGGACTAAGGGCTCAGTAATGTCTGGGTACATTATAGATTCAAACATTCTGTTGTCTTAAGTGCAATAATGGATGAGGTCACTATTTCCGCTACTACAACTTGGCACAACAAAGTGTTCTCAGAATTTCCAAACCACAAAGATTGAACTTTTGCTTCACCTATCCAGTTTTCAGTACAGTTGTCAAAATAAAGGGAACGAGGAAGACAGTTGGTACTAGGTCATCCAGAACTGTGTAAGGGCATTTCAACAGAACGAGTCACTTTCACAGTTCAGCTTTGTTTAGAGGTTATACATGTAACATTTCCACCTGCAACTAGCGCCAAATGTCAATTGCATACCAGTAGAAGCAAAGGAATAGAAATCACAAGAATAAAATCTACTTTTTAGAAAGCTGCGTGACGCTGCAAATTAGTTGTGTACAACTTCCTGCATTACGATTGGTTCTCGTTTGTGAGGTTGACAACAATAGCAAGAACATTAGCAGTACAAAACTTCTTCGGATTGTGATACGGTAAGCTGTACTATGTCATTTGTAAGCAGTCGCCTTTAAAAAAAACATGATGCAATTGGATTTATGGCTTACATCTTGCTCCTTGAAATTACACTGTATATTGCATAGCTCCATAGGTTCTAACATTCAGGAACCTTTGAAGGTCTTTTCACACATCACAACAGACCTAAACTTGACATGAGAGAAGACACAACTATGTGCCTTCCAAACATTGACAAAAAGGGCCACATACTGTAGTAACAGAAAAAAGAGGCTAGCTTCCCAGAGTGAGAAGGGAAAGCTTATACATCAGTGCATTACAGGCAAAATAAGTATTCAAATCTGAGCAGCAAGGTCTTCTCCTTTGTACTTAATTGATTGGCCAGAATCTCTATACAGGCGATTTCACAGGTCTGAACCAGACAGTCTCCGTTTAAAAACAATGAAAACGAGCAGGGCTGCAGACCTCAAGGACTGAATACCCTTGCACTATGAGCCTATGTTCCTCATCTACCCTGGATCAACTCCATATCCCATATGCCACTTTGATTACTGTTGCTCTTGTCATTTTTATTGCTTACATTATCACAGTAAAAGGAACTCAAAATGGTTTATTGGAATCCTGCAGTAGCTACAGTGATAGTTATGTTGATGTGATGTGATGTCAGGGCAGCTTTGCGAAAGCAAATCCCATTGAGGGAACTGCAGCAGCCTGTCCTACAGTGCGTGGATATCTTCCTCTCCGTAGTGGTGTTTGTGTTTGCATAGTATCGCTGTCATCTTAGGAGAGTATGAATCAGCCAGGGATTCAGTACCACAAGCTCAAAGCCATGTCCAACCAGAGATAGTACATGTACTACTGTCGATGGCCAAACCATGGTGTCGGTCTGTTCTCATCTAAGACAGCAAAGTTCATTCATTCAACTTTACCCTCATGTTAAATATACATTTAGGTTCATTCACTCACTGCTCCACCGATACAACACATCTCTGTTTACACACGTCTCGCACAGCCGAAGAATATACATATCTACGGTAAAGTGCCCAAAATATCCTCCTGCTATTGCTACAAGCCAGTGCATTTATTTGAAGGGCTATGCTATGGGAACAGCAACACCAGGGGTTGTCCACATTAGAAACAGGTTCAGCAAGTGATTGAGGGAGGTATATTTGTTATGTTTATACAATGACAGATTCAGCAAGTTCCTGGACAATGGACATAGACGTGAACTTCTTCCCTGAACATGGTTTTTCCACAATTTTGTCACACACTGGAAGTATCTTCAAAACAACTATTGTATCTTGACATTGTAGTTCACTAGCAATGGGTTTCCATCCCAGTCCATTCCTGATCAGACGTGGGTTTCTCAGGGTTATCCCAGTCCATTCCTGATCAGACATGGGTTTCTCAGGGTTATCCCAGTCCATTCCTGATCAGACATGGGTTTCTCGGGGTTATCCCAGTCCATTCCTGGTCCATTCCTGATCAGACGTGGGTTTCTCGGGGTTATCCCAGTCCATTCCTGATCAGACATGGGTTTCTCGGGGTTATCCCAGTCCATTCCTGATCAGACGTGGGTTTCTCGGGTTATCCCAGTTATCCCAGTCCATTCCTGATCAGACGTGGGTTTCTCAGGGTTATCCCAGTCCATTCCTGATCAGACATCAGACATGGGTTTCTCAGGGTTATCCCAGTCCATTCCTGATCAGACATGGGTTTCCATCCCAGTCCATTCCTGATCAGACATGGGTTTCTCGGGGTTATCCCAGTCCATTCCTGATCAGACATGGGTTTCTCGGGGTTATCCCAGTCCATTCCTGATCAGACATGGGTTTCTCGGGGTTATCCCAGTCCATTCCTGATCAGACGTGGGTTTCTCGGGGTTATCCCAGTCCATTCCTGATCAGACGTGGGTTTCTCAGGGTTATCCCAGTCCATTCCTGATCAGACATGGGTTTCTCGGGGTTATCCCAGTCCATTGATCAGAAAATAAATGGGCTGAATATGATCAGACATGGGTTTCTCAGGGTTATCCCAGTCCATTCCTGATCAGACATGGGTTTCCATCCCAGTCCATTCCTGATCAGATCGGTTATCCCAGTCCATTCCTGATCAGACATGGGTTTCTCGGGGTTATCCCAGTCCATTCCTGATCAGACATGGGTTTCTCAGGGTTATCCCAGTCCATTCCTGATCAGACATGGGTTTCTCGGGGTTATCCCAGTTTGGCAAAATAAATGGGCTGAATATGAGATATTAGTTGTGTGTCTATTCTACACTGTCCAGTAAAGATCGGTTCCAGTCTTTCACGCTACCTGCAACCTAAATGCTGCTCCATGCATCTCTTTATGGTGTAGTTAGTGGAGGTTTCCGTAATGACTGTAGTTGATCGATATCTCTTTTTTTGCAGATGGTGAATTTGTGTTGAATCATGAGCCATGAATGAACCATCATAAATTCTGCTGGGTACTTATTGCAGTGTGTTAAAACATGAATGTGTGTGAATGTGCTCTGTACAGCAAAGAGATCCATTTGTAAATTACTTACTATAAGAAATGTGGCGGATATTTCTGTTGGGGGGGGGGTTAATGTTCATGCCAGAAGACCCACTTTACCAAATAGTGTGCATAGCCTTGGCACACTGGATGTAGCAGGGGTTGGCATGATATGAGGAGATTTAGATCCAGTTTCAAAGCAGACAGAACTTACCACATTATATGTGGTTAAATCTTGGATTCCAAAAAGGAACACAAGAGAGAGTACATGTCTATTGTCAAGCATTGTGTCTCTAAATCTGCCCTGGGGTTTCACATGCTTATAAATGCATTAAAAAGGTTATTTGTCTTAAAAGCAGCATTAGTAGAGGTTCATTTTTTTCTAGTGGGTTGGTTTCAAGGGATTGTCTACAATTTCATTCATCAGCTTGCAGTATTATTCACTTGCGTTTTTCTGCGTTTGGTAAATGGTTTTGCAGTATTTAGTCTTCCTAACAGCAGAGGAAGATAGAAGCGCTAACAGGCACCAGTGTTTTATATCAAGCAAAGAAAGTGTTAAGTTCTGAACTGGATCCTTTCTCACATCTCACCACAGCATCACCCTTTTAAAGACCTTTAGTTTCTAAATATTATAAAATAAGCTTAATTAATCACTTTTGGATAGGCAGAGTTAATATCATTGTGTTCTATCTAAACAACACTAAACTCAACTCTATGTGAATCAGAGCATTACTGAATAAGCTGAATCTGACGTGACAAAATGTCACTGGAGATTGAATTAGAATGTGTGTTTCTACAAAACACAATATTTTAATTTGTTGTTTCAGTTAAGCCCAAAGTAGTACGGTTGGTGAAGAGAGGAGGATCCAGCACAGTTTAAACAACATTATTACATCGCGTTATTCCCTGTCTCAAGCGTATATTCAATTAATCTCTTTTTTTGTTTTTTATTATCATATGAAAAACGGTCCTAGGTTTAAGATTTTTTTTGAAACAATATACCAACTTGAACATATGGGGGTGGTTTCCCAGACACAGCCTAAGCTTATTGGACTAACAAACACTTTCAATGAAGAATCTCCATCAGACGTGCTTCTCAGTCCAAAAAACCTGCCCAAGAAACCTGCCCAAGAAACCTGCCCATGGAGTCACGAGTGCATACACGTTTGTGCATATAAATATATGCACAGATATAACTGTATATTTATATATGGTTGTACATACATGCAAGTACTCTCATTTTTTCTTTGGTGTTGTTGGTTTCGAAGTTTTGGATCCTGAGACATTGTTTGTTTCATCTGCCGAGGAAGATTGTACAAGGCACTCGATCTTTCTGTGGAGGGGAGGAATAGAGGAGAGAGGAGGGTTAGAAGAGACACCTGTGTTTTCTACGTATTTGACATTGTAGCCTGACTTTATTGATGCTTTACTACAGTTTGGAGGCACCAAGATGAGCTGAAGGGGTTTCTCTGTGTGGATGGCCAGTTGGCTACTCTCTGTGGCCCCATCTGTCTTACTCACTTCTTCTCCTCGATTTTGAAGAGAACGAAGAGGATGAAGTTCTTCACCAGCATGAAAGTCATCAGCAGGGCGATGGCTCCGCCCACTGCAGAAGCAATTATGATGGTGAGAGTGTTGTCCACCACTCGTACTGCCGAGAAGGAACCAGGGAGAGGAGAAGGTAGAGGCTGATCAGACAAACATTACCTACCTACAGTGCATCGTCTACAGCACAACACATCTAGACTTTGTGGTCCATATAGTATTCGCCCTGCCCATTGGCAGCACCAGAGGACCTACAGTATATGATCTGCCTGCAATAAAGCACAGAGAACGCTAGTTAATACTCACACTCGTCCACCACGACAAGGGTAAAGATAGCGCTGTGGTTCTTGCCCTTCTCTTTGGGGTTGCGTCCGAAGCAGGTGTACTGGCCCTCGTCCTCAAAGGTGATGTTCCAAAGCAGGATGGAGATGTTGTTGTGATCACCGGTGCCGATAAAATCCACCCGCTCCCGGAAGATACTCACTGGATGGGGATCCATCCCGTCTAACGGAATCACAGACTCACACACCTGAGAGGACCAGGCAGTCGACAATCATCTGACACTCACAATATCTGACCACAACTCCAATCAAAACACTCACAATAGAGATATCACTTACTGATGCAGGAAAACCATTGGGTCTTCACCACAAATTAGAACACTTGAAAATATGATCTCCCCACACTGACTTTGAACATCCCTGCCGCTATCTGTGTGAGATTTGAGCTGACAAATGACAGTAGTTGTTGTGCGGCTGCTGTTGCTGCAGTGGGCCAGGGCAGCTCTGACCCACCTTCTGCATAGTGCCGTTGTCGTTGTACTGCCAGTTGAAGTAGAGGTTTTTGATGCCGATACAACTGGCGTAGGTGCAAGGTAGAATCACAGTACTGCCGTTCAATGCCTCCAGGAACGGGACCTTCCCTGTGGACATCTCCAGGCCCTGAGCAGACCACACACCTGGGAGGGAGGGGGCAGGGGGAAATTTAAAAGGTAGTACACAATACTACTAAGAAATACAGAAAGGGAAAAGACAACACACACCTGAGTGAGAAATGGCCCATTCCCAGGTTACTATAGCTCATCCATTGACATACTGTGGAGCTGTCAAATAATTATTGACTGATGTCTATTGTAATCCCCTCTACCCTTATCCCTTCTTAACTGATCCTGCAAGCTATCAGGGATTTGAAAACTACGGGCTCTATTCAACCTATCGCTGAAGGAAATATAAAAGTACATTTCCTATTGATCCAACATCTGCAATGTTTACCGTGAATGGAGTCTCCGCTAACGAGGGAACATTGCCTTTAAATTTCAATCGCGCTGTAACACTGAATAGCAATACAGATTAAATAGAACCCTACGTCTGACCTAAACTGAGGGTCAATATCATATCTGGTTCTGATGTCTTCCCTTTGACCTTAACCCAGATATTTACTGACAGAAGGATAGGAACAGCAAAATATGAACGATAACCCATTTTACTAATGGAACATAGTTTTTTTCAATCGCTAACATGTATTGGTCAAAACTGAAGTCACATTGTCAAAACTCTTCACAGTCAGTGAAACAGAAGTGTATGTGGACCAAACTGTGAATCATTTTTCATTGCTTTCACACAAAATGCATTCAATGACCACATTCTCAGAAATCAATGAACTCTTTTCTCATTCATACTCCACCACCTGCAAAACTATATTAGCAGCACGTTTTCAAATGCTAACACACTGTTTCCAAAACTGTTAAAAACACATTCAAAACAGAATGATGGCAAATGTCGTGCATTTCTGCAGTAACCAGACTGAAACATGTAGAACATCTCAGCAGAATATTTAATCATTCCAAACAGCTGATTGCTATTTCAGCTAAAAGTCTACCCAAGTGTCCTGTTTTTAGTCTCGTTACCAAAACAGACAAAAGAGGAAGGCTTCGGAATGATTTAGGTTGGAAACATGGATCAAGGTAGACAGGTTGGTGGGGAAAAAGGAGTGGCAGGGAGAGGGAGAATGCATGGGGGACAAAGGAGAAGAAGAGAAGAGTGGTGGGCCAAAATACCAGCAACAGTGTGTGAAAACCTTGTGAAGACTTACAGAAAACGTTTGACCTCTGTCATTGCCAACAAATAGTATATAACAAAGTATTGAGATAAACTTTTGTTATTGACCACATACTTATTTTCCACCATAATTTGCAAATAAATTAATTAAAAATCCTACAATGTGATTTTCTGGATTTTTTTTTTTCTGGATGAAAATTACAGGCCTCTCTCATCTTTTTAAGTGGGAGAACGTGCACAATTGGTGGCTGACTAAATACTTTTTTGCCCCACTGTACATATGAGATATGTAATGTAGGGTATGTAAACATTATATAAAGTGGCATTGTTTAAAGTGACCAGTGATACATTTATTACATCAATTTTTTTTATTATTAAAGTGGCCAGAGATTTGAGTCAGTATGTTGGCAGTAGCCACTCAATGTTAGTGACGGCTGATTAACAGTCTGATGGCCTTGAGATAGAAGCTGTTTTTCAGTCTCTCGGTCCCTGCTTTGATACACCTATACTGACCTCGTCTTCTGGATGATAGCGGGGTGAAAAGGCAGTGGCTTGGTGGTTGTTGTCCTTGATGATCTTTTTGGCCTTCCTGTGACATCGTGTGGTGTAGGTGTCCCGGAGGGCAGGTAGTTCGCTCACGGTGATGCGTTGTGTAGACCTCACTACCTTTTGGACAGCCTTACGGTCGGAGCAGACAAATTTCTTCAGCCTCCTGAGGTTGAAGAGGCTCTGTTGCGCTTTCTTCACCACGCTGTCTGTGTCGGTGGACCATTTCAGTTTGTCTGTGATGTGTATGCCGAGGAACTTAAAACTTTCCACCACTGTCCCGTCGATGTGGATAGGGGGGGTGCTTCCTCTGCTGTTTCCTGAAGTCCACGATCATCTTGTTTTTTTTGACGTTGAGTGCGAGGTTATTTTCCTGACACCACTTCCCGAGGGCCCTCACCTCCTCCCTGTAGGCCGTCTCATCGTTGTTGGTAATCAAGCCTACCACTGTAGTGTTGTCTGTAAACTTGATGATTGAGTTGGAGGTATGCATGGCCACACAGTCATGGGTGAACAGGGAGTATAGGAGAGGGCTGAGAACGCACCCTTGTGGGGCCCCACTGTTAAGGATCAGCGGGGTGGAGATGTTTCCTACCTTCACCACCTGGGGGCGGCCCATCAGAAAGTTCAAGACCCAGTTGCACAGGGCGGGGTCAAGACCCAGGGTCTGACGAGTGACGATTTTGACGAGTTTGGAGGGTACTATGGTGTTAAAAGCTGAGCTGTAATCAATGACCAGCATTCGTACATAGGTATTCTTCTTGTCCAGATGGGTTACGGCAGTGTGATTGCGTTGTCTGTGGACCTATTGAGGTGGTAAGCAAATTGGAGTGGGTCTAGGGTGTCAGGTAGAGTGGAGGTGATATTATCCTTAACTAGTCTCTCAAAGCACTTCATGATGACGGAAGTGAGTGCTGCGGGGAGATAGTCGTTTAGCTCGTTACCTTAGCTTTCTTGGGAACGATGGTGGCCGTCTTGAAGCATGTGAGAACAGCGGACTGGGATAGGGATGTATTGAATGTCTAAACACACCAGCCAGCTGGTCTGCGCATGCTCTGAGGCGTGGCTAGGGATGCCGTCTGAGCCGGCAGCCTTGCGATGGTTAACACATTTAAATGTTTTACTCACGTTGGCTGTGGTGAAGGAGAGCCTGCAGCTTTTGGTAGCGGGCCGTGTCAGTGGCACTGTATTGTCCTCAAAGCAGGGCAAAGAAGTTGTTTAGTTTGTCTGGGAGCAAGACATCGGTGTCAGCGACTGGGCTGATTTTCTTTTTGTAATCCGTGATTGACTGTAGACCCTGCCACATACTTCTCCTGTCTGAGCCGTTGAATTGCGATTTTACTTTGTCTCTATACTGATGCTTAACTTGTTTGATTGCCTTGCGGAGGGAATAGCTCAACTTTGTATTCAGTCATTCCGGTCGTCTTGCAATGATTAAAAGCAGTGGTTCGAGCTTACAGTTTTGTGCGAATGCTGCAATCAATCCACGGTTTCTGGTTGAGGAAGGTTTTAATAGTCAAAGTGGGTACAACATCACCGATGCATTTGCTATTAAACTCGCTCACCGAATCTTTTGTTAGATAATTCAGTCGGCATTTGATTGTAAGGAATTCTAGGTCAGGTGAACAAAAGGACTTGAATTCCTGTATGTTGTTATGATCACACCCCAACTCGTTAATCATAAGGCATACACTCCCTCCCTTCTTCTTACCAGAGAGATGTTTGTTTCTGTCGGCGCGATGCGTGAAGAAACCAGGTGGCTGTACCGACTAACGTATCCTGAGTGAGCCATGTTTCCGTGAAACAGAGAATGTTACAATCTCTGATGTCTCTCTGGGAGACAACCCTTGTTCTAATTCCATCTACCTTGTTGTCAAGAGACTTGACATTGGCGAGTAGTATACTCGGGAGCAGTGGGCGATGTGCACATCTACGGAGCCTGACCAGAATACCACTCCGTCTGCGCCATTATTTTGGGTCACCTACTGGGATCCGATCCATTGTCCTTGGTGGTGGTCCAACCAGAGGTTCCGCTTCGGGAAAGTCATATTCCTGGTCGTAATGTTGGTAAGTTGAAGTTTCTATATACTATTATACCTATTATTATATCCAATAGTTCCTCTCGGCTGTATGTAATAAGACTTAAGATTTCATGGGGTAACAATGTAAGAAATAATACATGAAAAAAAACAATACTGCATAGTTTCCTAAGAATGCAAAGTGAGGCGACCATCTCTGTCGGCGCCATCACAGTCTGCCCTCCTGCTTTTCCCAGTCTCTCTTTTTCACACCCTCCTGGTTTTGAACCCTCCCTGTCCTGACTGAGCCTGCCAACCTGTACCTTTGCTACACATAACTACATATTACAGTACAATACAGTATTTTTTTAACTTATACTGACATTTTTAAATATGCTGATTGTTGTGTTTTTCAGTAGGATCCAAAGGTTGACTCCCTCAGGAGGGAGAGGCAGAATATTATCAGATGAGCAGGAAATTGCTATTGTTGACATGGTAATTGGCAATGATGCAATAAAACTGCGGGAAATTTGAGAGAGAGTGCTGGCAGACAATATCACTTTTGGGAATGTGAATACGGTCAGCACAACGACAATTGCAAGAGTCCCAGAGAAACATAAAATAAGGATGAATCAGTTGTACACTGTACCCTTTGAGAGAAACGGTGAACGTCTGAAAGAACTCTGGTATCAATATGTCCAGGTAAGACGTTCAATAACCAAAGAGGGTACATACACAGCTATGCATAGTGTAAAGTACTGTAAACCTGTGGCTGTACTGTATTTTAGAGTAAATGAGATGGAATTCAGGCAAACTTCACATACGTTCTTCGTTGTGGATGAAGCTGGATTCAACCTGGCAAAGACATGCAGCAGAGGAATGAAATTTGATTGGACAGATCAACCATGGATATCCCAGGCCAGAGAGGAGCTAACATCACAATGTGTGCAGCACTGTCTAATGATGGTTTGCTGTTACACAAACCACTCATTGACCCCTACTATACAGAGAGGCTCATTTATTTTCTGGATGACCTGCATAATGGACTTGTGCCAGCGGAGGAAAGAAGGGCAAGAAACTCCTACCTTCTGCTGCAGTCACAGGCTGGTTTGCTGCACATCCCAGGATGTCAGTACAATTCCTGCCTCCATACTCTCCCTACCTAAACCCCATAGAGGAGTTTCTCTGCGTGGAGGTGGAAGGTTTATGACCACCATCCACATGACCAGATGTCCTTACTGGATGCCATGGATGTGGGGTGAGGAGACACTTCTCCTGAAGACTGCCAGGGTGTGGAGACACTTCTCCTGAAGACTGCCAGGGTGTGGAGACACTTCTCCTGAAGACTGCCAGGGTGTGGAGACACTTCTCCTGAAGACTGCCAGGGTGTGGAGACACTTCTCCTGAAGACTGCCAGGGTGTGGAGACACTTCTCCTGAAGACTGCCAGGGTGTGGAGACACGTCTCCTGAAGACTGCCAGGGTGTGGAGACACTTCTCCTGAAGACTGCCAGGGTGTGGAGACACGTCTCCTGAAGACTGCCAGGGTGTGGAGACACTTCTCCTGAAGACTGCCAGGGTGTGGAGACACTTCTCCTGAAGACTGCCAGGGTATGGAGACACTTCTGCTGAAGACTGCCAGGGTGTGGAGACACTTCTCCTGAAGACTGCCAGGGTGTGGAGACACTTCTGCTGAAGACTGCCAGGGTGTGGAGACACTTCTGCTGAAGACTGCCAGGGTGTGGAGACACTTCTCCTGAAGACTGCCAGGGTGTGGAGACACTTCTGCTGAAGACTGCCAGGGTGTGGAGACACTTCTCCTGAAGACTGCCAGGGTGTGGAGACACTTCTCCTGAAGACTGCCAGGATTAGACATTCCAGAAGATACTTTCCAAGATGCATCACCAGAGAAGATATAAGATGTGATGTTGATGAGAACTTGTGGCCAAATGCAGGAGAGAGGGAGAACTAGAACCCTCACAGTACTGTACAATGAGTGATTATACTAAACATGTTGATGAGAACTAGAACCCTCACAGTACTGTACAATGAGTGATTATACTAGACATGTTGATGAGAACTAGAACCCTCACAGTACCGTACAATGAGTGATTATACTAGACATGTTGATGAGAACTAGAACCCTCACAGTACTGTACAATGAGTGATTATACTAGACATGTTGATGAGAACTAGAACCCTCACAGTACTGTACAATGAGTGATTATACTAGACATGTTGATGAGAACTAGAACCCTCACAGTACTGTACAATGAGTGATTATACTAGACATGTTGATGAGAACTAGAACCCTCACAGTACTGTACAATGAGTGATTATACTAGACATGTTTTTATTATTATTGCAGCTCTGGAATTTCAGGAATATTTTTTGTTTCAACTTATTTAAGTAAATTACTAAGATATAGAAAAAAATAAAGGCTATTGGCGCAAATTGCGGCATTTCTGATTCATTCTTGTTACATATATTTTAGTACAGTCAAAGTGAAAAGGTGTTATTCTTATTCTATAATGAAATATTGATTTATGTGAAATCATTCAAAGAGAGAAGTTAATTTATGTAATTCTCCCTGTTAGTGTTTTTAAGGTCAGTGTGTTCTGAGTGAGAATTGATGCCAGTTATGGTCGAACAAGCTTATTTTGAGACATGTACAGTATGAAGTGTTGAGTTTTGGAGGTGAGATTAACTGTTTGGCCAAGATCCATGTTGGTAATGCAGACTGTAGAGTTTTGGAGGTGAGATTAACTGTTTGGCCAAGATCCATGTTGGTAATGCAGACTATAGAGTTTTGAAGTAGCTTCAGCAATGACCGACGCTTCTTAGCAATTGAAAAAAACTGCACGCTTAACTATTGTACAGAGAATGTGCATATTGCAATAAGACAGGACAAGGATATACACTTCTGTACTTTCATTTGCAGGCACGCTGGCACACACAATTCACAGACCACACACACTTAGGTCTGCAGTAATCTTATGGCACAGACCCCCAGTCTAGAGGTAGTGAGAGGGAGAAAGAAGGATGGGACAGGGGGGAAAAAAGAGCTATTCCTACATATTACAGATGTAGGATCTTCATTTGATCACCCTGTTGCAGGAGAACTCAAGTTTCAATGTTACAGTGAAATGCCTTTCTTGCAAAACGCAACAACGTAATACTAAAAATAACAAGCAGGAAATGTTTAACTTGTGAGGTTTAAAAAAAGGCGTATAAAGTGTGTAATTTCCCCTTTGAAATAAAAGTATCAACCCCTACAAAAATGTCCATTAACATGAATTATTATCCACATTTACATTTCCTGTTGATGCAGGATTATTTTTCTGCTACTGATGCAGGATTATTTTTCTGCTGTAACAAACTCGCTCAAATTAAGATCCTACATCTGTATGTACAGTTGTGTGTGTAGTATTTTATTACAGTGTTTGGGATGTTGTGAGGCCATTTAACTCAATGCAGGCTCATTAAACTCAGTAATTAGCTAATTAGTTTGGGCTCATCTCCCCTTTAAGGGAATCCAAATAACGCAGGTCCCACCACCTCTAACACGATCCAGATAATGCCGACACCAACACTTCTCAAGTGGACCTAAAGATGATGGATGGTTAGTCTGGTTTACATGCCATCACTGGGACAATACAGTAATGCTGCTCACATACTTTCCACCTCTGCCCAGTCTGTTCTCTACTCAAATTCACTAAACAATAGTATTAACTGTCCTGGCTATCCCATTTTCTCTTGCTCTGTTTGTCCCTCTGCAGCCCCCATTCCTAAATATTTTTTCTCCCTCTGTTTTTACATCACACCTCAGCTGTGTGACACATCGTCAATAACCGACTCAAGGTCAGGTTTAGACAAGCAGTTTGGGATAATACATGGCTGTAAACTCCAGGCAGGGCTGCACAGGGAGCAAAATGACTCCTTCACTCAGATTCCTTCCCTCTTTTTCTATTTCACACACACACACACACACACACACACACACACACACACACACACACACACACAGTCCCAATGCAGCACAGTGATGCAGCAGAAACTCTCACACATCTCAGATTGTTCTGAAATTGTTTCTGTTAGATTAGCATTTTTGCGACATTGTTTTGTTGACATAAGGAATCCAAAGAAAATGGCCAAAAGCTACCTCCCACAACCCACACCAATCTCACCCAAACAAAAATTATATAGTATCGGTCGGGGCGGCAGGGTAGCCTAGTGGTTAGAGCGTTGGACTAGTAACCGGAAGGTTGCGATTTCAAACCCCCGAGCTGACAAGGTACAAATCTGTCGTTCTGCCCCTGAACAGGCAGTTAACCCACTGTTCCTAGGCCGTCATTGAAAATAAGAATTTGTTCTTAACTTACTTGCCTGGTTAGATAAAGGTAATACAAATAAATAAATAGTATCAGTTCTCTATGTCTGACAAGTAGTATGATGCTGAAGTATTTCTTCATCCTCTGTAATCTATTCCCAATTAATTTGAAGCTGTTAGGTTTACGTTCCATACTACATCCTGATATTACTAGGTTTAGATTAGATTTTGTTGGCCTCCCGAGTGGCGCAGCGGTCTAAGGCACTGCATTGTAGTGCTTGAGGCATCACTACAGACCCAAATTCGATCCCAGGTTATGTCAACCGGCCGTGACCGGGAATTCCATAGGGCGGCGCACAATTGGCCCAGCTTCGTCCTGGTTAGGGGGGGGATTTGGCCGGGTGGGCTTTACTTGGCTCATCACACTCTAGAAACCCCTTGTGTGGCAGGAGTTGCAGGCTGACTTCGATCATCAGTTTAACAGTGTTTCCTCCGAAACATTCGTGTGGCTGGTTTCCAGGTGAAGGGGGCGGGTGTTAAGAAGCTAGGTTTAGCGGATCATGTTTCGGAGGACGCATGATTCAACAATTGCCTTTCCCGAGCACGTTGGGGAGTTGCAGTGATTAGACAAGATCGCAATTGGGGAGAAAAAGCAGTTAAAATACAAAAATAATAATAACAGAGTTTGTTTAGTCGTGACATGTACAGGGACGCAGATGCTCCGGGCTCCAACAGTGCAGGTATATAAAACATATATATATACATACATATATACATACACACACACACACATACGTATATATACATATATATGTATATGCATATGTGTACGCACGCACGCACACACACATATATGTGTGTGTGTGTGTGTGTGTGTGTGTGTGTGTGTGTGTGTGTGTGTGTGTGTGTGTGTGTGTGTGTGTATACATACATACATACATACATACATACATACATACATACATACATACATACATACATACATACATACATACATACATACATACATACATACATACATACATATATATATATATACATACACACACACATATATACATACACATACACACATACACATATATAACTGAAGCCTGCTGACGCCTTTACAGTATAAGGAAACTAATATGTAAATTTGTAATTTGGGTGAACTATCCATTTAACATTGAGGGTGGGGGGAACAGTACCATCTAGTGGTTAGAACCTGATAATACCATTGAAAAGTTTGGGGTCACTTAGAAATGTCCTTGTTTTTGAAAAAGCACATTTTTTTGTCTATTAAAATAACATAAAATTGAGCAGAAATACAGTAGACATTTTTAATATTGTAAATGACTATTGTAGCTGGAAACGGCTGGCAGCTTCATTAAATAGTATCCACAAAACACCAGTCTCAACGTCAACAGCGAAGAGGCGACTCTGGGATGCTAGCCTTCTAGGCAGAGTTCCTCTGTCCAGTGTCTGTCTTCTTATGCCCATCTTAATCTTTTTTTTAATTGGCCAGTCTGAGATATGTCTTTTTCTTTAAAACTCTGCCTAGAAGGCCAGCATCCCGGAGTCGCCTCTTCACTGTTGACGTTGAGACTGGTGTTTTGCGTGTACTATTTAATTAAGCTGTCAGTTGAGGACGTGTGAGGCATCTGTTTCTCAAACTAGACACTAATGTACTTGTCCTCTTTCTCAGTTGTGCACTGTGGCCTCAGACTCCTCCTTCTATTCTGGTTAAAGCCAGTTTGCCAGTTTATTTATTTTTTACTTGCTATATTGTATTTACTTCGCCACCATGGCCCTTATCTCACCTAATTTGCTCACATTGTATATAGACTCATTTTTCTACTGTATTATTGACTGTATGTTTGTTTTACTCCATGTGTAACTCTGTGTTGTTGTACGTGTCGAACTGCTTTGCTTTATCTTGGCCAGGTCGCAATTGGAAATGAAAACTTGTTCTCAACTTGCCTACCTGGTTAAATAAAGGTGAAATAAAGGTTTGCGCTATTCTGTGAAGGTAGTAGTGCACAGCGTTGTATGAAATCTTCAGTTTCTTGGCAATTTCTCGCATGGAATAGCCTTCATTTCTCAGAACAAGAATAGACTGACAACTTTCAGAAGAAATATCTTTGTTTCTGGCCATATTGAGCCTGTAATCAAACCCACAAATGTTGATGTTCCAGATAGTCAAATAGTCTAAAGGCCAGTTTTATTGCTTCTTTAAAATCAGCAGTTTTCAGCAAACATAATTACAAAAGGGTTTTCTAATGACCAATTAGCCTTTTAAAATTATAGACTTGGAGTAGCTAACACAACATGCCATTGGAACACAGGAGTGATGGTTGCTGATAATAGGCCTCTGTACACCTATGTAGATATTCCATTAAAAAGCTGTTGTTTCCAGCTACAATAGTCATTTACAACATTAACAATGTCTACACTGTATCTGATAAATTGTATGTTATTTAAAAAAAAAACTTGCTTTTCTTTCAAGAACATTTCTAAGTGACCAAACTTTTCAACAGTAGTGTAGGTTGGAACATAAATCTACTGTAACTTCAATGACTAATTTCTGTGAAGGAGGGGGGGCAACAAATTCACTGAGAACACATTGCCTAGGATGAAGAAACAGTACTCAGAGCTGCAGCAGCATACTACTTGTCAGACAGAGCAATTATTACTGTATACTCATTTTTAGGGTGGGATTGGTGTGGGGTGTGGGGGGTCCGTGGCTGGCTTTTGACAATATCTTTGGATTCCTCATGTTTTACTCATTGTTAGAGTAATGTTAGGTACTATATTTATTGAATATTATATGAATCCTATACATTTAAATGGACAATTTGGATGCAATCAATTAGCATTCCTGCAACATTATTTTAATGAAAAATAATTTGAACTCTGAGAATTTAAGCTAATCTTATTAGTTTCTAAATACAGAAATTATTTCAGAATAATCAGAGATAGTGGGATTCATGACTTGCTGAAATGAAATGGAACGACCCACAGGGCAGATGCTCCTCCCTCTCTCTCTCCACTTTTCATTTCTTACACTGTTATTTGGTCCGCTCTCCTTTTTCCTCGCTTGTTGTCTTTCTCTGTAACTCTGCATCTGGTTTTCAACTAGATACCACAGCCACAATATCAGATTCCACAGCTTAGTCAAAATCGGCTACAAAAATGTGCTTTTTGGGCTTAATTTAAGGTTATGGTAAGGTTGAAAATCAAATTTTAAGAAGATAAATTGTAGGAGTTTAGTCATAATTATGACTTTGTGGCTGTGGAAACTAGTGACAACCCTGCATCTGTGTCTATATATTTTCTCTGCTGTTTGGTGACCATTGATATATAGTTGTAACTAAAGATAGTGCAGGTTCTACAGGATATGGCCATTAACTTTAGTGGAAAAATAAAAGGCAAGAGAGAAATCCAGTGATGTTGAGATAATCCAACAAAGACTTAGCCTCATACCAAATCAGAGCCAAACCAGGACATCATACCCCAGGACACTTCACATGGTGATTGTCCCAGAAAAATAAAGGCACCCTGACCCTAGACCCTCCTATGGATTCTGTCAGAAGCCGTCTCCACTGGGTTGCTTATGTAATTACCTTGTTTCCTAACTGTCCTTTGTGTGCTCTCCCTTGTGCTAGGCCTCTAACTGTAACAGTGATGCTCTCCCTTGTGCTAGGCCTCTAACTGTCCTTTGTGTGCTCTCCCTTGTGCTAGGCCTCTAACTGTAACAGTGATGCTCTCCCTTGTGCTAGGCCTCTAACTGGAACAGTGATGCTCTCCCTTGTGCTAGGCCTCTAACTGGAACAGTGATGCTCTACTTTCTAACCTACATGTGTCTCTTTCAAGAACAATTCTATCATGAAACCTCATAGACCTACCTGTACAACTACACCATCCATAGAACCAGAACTGAGCACACATTATGAACACTATCAACATTTTAGACAAAAATGTTGATAGACTAAGAAACTCATCTAAACTATGAGCCTACAGTGTTTCCTAAATGACCCAGCAATCGTGTGGATATTAAATAGTTGAATTGCAGACACCGAGTCATAATTTGGCTGGAGGGGAGGGACAGGGTGGACTTGTCTTGCAGTCCTGTTGACTCAGAGCGTGAGAACCTCAGAGCCTGAGCCTGACTGCTCCTGGTCTGTCTGTCTTGCTGTTAATAATATGACCATGATATTTCACATAGCAAATGCTGCTGTCTTGACTTCATCTCAGACCAGTCCCCATTACCCCACTGCACTTCCACTGATACCAGCCAACTGCATTATTACTCTATTAACCTGGGCCTACAGAGGAGCTTCTCATCACACTGAAATGTTGTTACCCGGGATAAAATTGACTCAGAGTTAAAAGCTAAAGAAAAATCAATACAGTAACTCAATGTTGCACAAAAGCTATTGGTTTTGTGTTTACTGTAAAGGCAAAATAAAACGTGTAAAAATGGTAATGTCTGATATCAATAAAATACATAGTGCATTCAGAAAGTATTCAGACCTCTTGACTTTTTCCACATTTTGTTACCCTTACGGCCTTAATCTAAAATGATTTAATTGTTTTTCCCCCTCATCTACCTACACCCAATCTCCCATAATGACAAAGCAAAAACGGTTTCTTAGAATGTTATACAAACGTATAAGAAATAAAAAACTGAAATATTACATTTACATAAGTATTCAGACCCTTTACTCAGTAATTTGTTGAAGCACCTTTGGCAGCGATTACAGCCTCGAGTCTTCTTGGGTATGAAGCTACAAGCTTGCCACACCTGTATTTGGGGAGTTTCTCCCATTCTTCTTTGCAGATCCTCTCAAGTTCTGTCAGGTTGGATAGGGAGCTTTGCTGCACAACTATTTTCAAGTACCTCCAGAGATGTTCGATCAGGTTCAAGTCCGGGCTCTGGTTGGGCCACTCAAAGACATTCAGAGACTTGTCCTGAAGCCACTCCTGTGTTGTCTTGGCTTTGTGCTTAGGGTCGTTGTCCTGTTGGAAGGTGAACCTTCGCCCCAGTCCAAGGTCGTGAGCGCTCTGGAGCAGGTTTTCATCAAGGATCTCTGTACTTTGCTCTGTTCATTTTTTCCTCGATTCCAGTCCCTGCCACTGAAAAACATCCTCACAACACGATGCTGCCACCACCATGCTTCACAGTAGGGATGGTGTCGACCACAATCCTGTCGTTGAGCTCTACGGACAATTCCTTCGACCTCATGTCATGGTTTTTGCTCTGACATGCATTGTCAACTGTGGGATCTTATATAGACAGGTGTGTGCCTTTCCAAATAATGTCCAATGCATTTAATTTACCACAGGTGGACTCCAATCAAGTTGTAGAAACATCTCAAGGATGATCAATGAAACAGAATGCACCGGAGCTCAATTTCAAGTCTCATAGCAAAGGGTCTGAATACTTATGTAAATAAGGTATTTCTGTTTATTTGTAATACATTTGCACACACACAAAAAAACGTTTCCCCATTTTTTTCATTTAACCCATTTTAGAATAAGGCTGTATCATTACAAAATGTGGAAAAAGTCAAGGGGTCTGAATACTTCACGAATGCACAATATATTATTTTAGTCCTTTTAATTCTTATGAATACTACTGCTTATTGCTTTGGTAGAATGCTTGTGCAATAGGCTGCCACTGATAGGTCCTGCAAAATAATACTCTGGGTGGCGTATTTAGTGACAAACCTCTGAACTCTGATTCAAGCTGTGAAACAGAGGGGTACTGAAATGATAAAATCACCATTCTATCTGGTGACGTATGCTTAGGTATCCATCAAACATACTTCAGCACGCAAACTGACTGCAGTTTCTAGCCACCACACAAATGAAACTGATACAATTTCACCAATCAATCCGCACAATCAAAAGCCAACTGCCACAATCTTGCCTACCATTCTGAAGTGAGAGCAAGATTTGAACTGTAACGAGTCGATTCTATGGAACTGGAGAATCTGCAAAATGACATCCGATCCCAAATGCAGTAAATGTTTTATAGCATCACTCCAGGGCAGTTGAGGTTGAGGAATTGGGGAAATTACTAAAACTTTACTCAACAGAAAGAGAGAGAGGAAAACCTGGGAGTGAGAGGTGCAGAGAGAGAGGGATTGGATGAAAGAGAAGTGATATATGACTGAGACAGAACATCTTACTGAGCAGCAAAGTGATGATCAGGCTGGTCCGGGGCCAGGTGGTGTGTGAGGACAACAGATACTTGGACCTGGGCTCCTCAGGCCCACTCCCCTGAACCTCCATGGCACTCCGATCCCGTCCAAAACACCCCCTGCTGTGGGATCCAGCCCAGGGTCCGTTGGGCTGGAGTTATCCCCTCAGAAACTGGTCAGGTCTGTGTAAATCTGAATCCCCCTGATCTGGTTGTTTGTTGTGCCTGGGCGACTGATCTGGTCACAACCGAGGCACCACGTCCCACTGTGTTGTTATCCAGTCCTGGTAGCGGTGTGTCTGCCTGCCAACCCCGAAACTCCTGTCATGAAGACTGTAGGTTAGACAGAGGGCGAACAGGAGGGGAGAAAGAGGGAGCATGTGGGTGGGTAAGGGAAGAGGGTACAGACTTAAAAACAAACTCAAGGCGAACTAAGTCAATCAGCTATAATCCTTCAGTAAGAGAGCACTCCTAAACAGAGAAAGACGAGCAGAAATAATGAGGATGTAAGAGATAGAGAAGAGACACGAGAGAGAGACACGAGAGACACGAGAGAGAGAGAGAGAGAGAGAGAGAGAGAGAGAGAGACAGAGAGAGAGAGAGATGAGAGAGAAAAAGAGAGAGGGTAAAGGGGATATGTGCGCAGCGTGAGACAGTACTGCACCGTACCTCTTCCTGTGGCTGTGTTCCCTGAGAAGCCAGACCAGCAGCCTGACTACACAGCACAGCTGAGTCAGAACACACGGCAGAGCAGAGGAGCTGAGCCAGGGGAGAATCACTGCGCACAGCCAGTCAGGGTGCAGTCAAGGAGATTCCACCAGCCAGCGATTCCTCTGCAGAGAAAGGCACGATGCAGTCCCAGTCAGAGAGAGAGGGGGGGGGTGGGGGGAAGAGAGAGAGAGAAGAGAAAGGAGAGGGAGAAGAGAGAGAAGAGAAAAAGAGAGAGAGAAAGAGGGGGGAGAGAGAGAAGAGAGCGAAGAGAGAACAAGGTAGAGAATGGACAGGAGGAGTGCTGCTGCAGTAACCCTGGTGGCTGGTGGCTGCTGGTTCGGACGGTCCTTTCTCTTCTTCCTGGATAGCAGAGCCCCAGTTTCTTCTTCCCTTTGCCTGCAAGCCTGCCCCTCTGGCTCGCTCTCAACTTTCCCCTGCACTCTCTCTCTTGGCTCAGTGCCTGCCTGTCCCTCTCTCTTTCTCTCTCTCCCTCCCCCACACTCTCTCTCTTTCGTAGCCTTCTCCTCCTCTTTACCCCCCTCCCCATCTGCCTCCCTCTCTCTCTCCCCCTCCCCTCCCCTCTCCTGACTATGAATGCAGACGCAGGCACTTTTGCCATAGTGCTTGTGGAGATCAGAGAAAGTTCTGCAGTGCAGGTTGGAGGGGGGTTCTGTAACAGAGCGCCAGGGACACGCCAGCCTCTACGCACTACCTTGTATTTATAAACATCCTGGATGTAGAAATAGATATGACATGTTCTAACATTGATCTATGGTATGTGACAATGTCCTGGTAATAAAAAAAACTATACGTTCGTCAACCACTCCCTTGAGTTACACTGCATAGCTTCAAATCACAGAATTTAGAGTGAGGATGTTCGCTGTTAAATGTGAACATATTTCACTCCTGTTATATCTGACATCTACACCTGAATAAATGAGGGTGTGTGTTTATCTGCAATGTGAATGTGACTTTGAGAGCTCTCCTGCTCTCTCCTCCCTCCCCATCTCTGTCTGTACTCATCCTTACACTATGACAGAGTTGAGTTTCATCTGACTGCATTTCTCTCCCCTCCCTTCTCTCTCCTTCCCAGGTTTTCACATGATGATATGGATATGGTGTTGGTGTCTGGATTAGTTGCTGTTCCCAGCCCTGCCTGGCCAAACCAGTTCTAACGACAGTGTCATATTCCCGTACATCAGGATAATTAGCATCTATAACCATGAGTACACCATCTGGCAATCAAGGAGCCAGGGAGTATGTGTGAGGGATGGGATGTGTGCCTCAGAAGGTCAAACCAGTGAACATAGTGTCACTGCAGAGTTATGAGAACATTATGCTGACGTAATGTGGCTGGCAGTGCAAAGATGAGACAGTGTGAAAAAACATGGTGACCCCCCCCCCCCCAATAATCCTCTCATGTTGACACCCCTAACATCCTACGATAGATGTACCCAACACATGTCAATGAGAGAGAACCACTAGTGCCTGACTGATGTACAGTGGGGCAAAAAGTATTTAGTCAGCCACCAATTGTGCAAGTTCTCCCACTTAAAAAGATGAGAGAGGCCTGTAATTTTCATCATAGGTACACTTCAACTATGACAGACAAAATGAGAAGAAAAATCCAGAAAATCACATTGTAGGATTTTTTATGGATTTATTTGCAAATTGTGGTGGGAAATAAGTATTTGGTCACCTACAAACAAGCAAGATTTCTGGCTCTCACAGACCTCTTCTTTAAGAGGCTCCTCTGTCCTCCACTCTTTACCTGTATTAATGGCACCTGTTTGAACTTGTTATCAGTATAAAAGACACCTGTCCACAACCTCAAACAGTCACACTCCAAACTCCACTATGGCCAAGACCAAAGAGATGTCAAAGGACACCAGAAACAAAATTGTAGACCTGCACCAAGCTGGGAAGACTGAATATGCAATAGGTAAGCAGCTTGGTTTGAAGAAATCAACTGTGGGAGCAATAATTAGGAAATGGAAGACATACAAGACCACTGATAATCTCCCTCGATCTGGGGCTCCATGCAAGATCTCACCACGTGGGATCAAAATGATCACAAGAACGGTGAGCAAAAATCCCAGAACCACGGTGGGACCTAGTGAATGACCTGCAGAGAGCTGGGACCAAAGTAACAAAGCCTACCGTCAGTAACACACTACGCCGCCAGGGACTCAAATCCTGCAGTGCCAGACGTGTCCCCCTGCTTAAGCCAGTACATGTCCAGGCCCGTCTAAAGTTTGCTAGAGAGCATTTGGATGATCCAGAAGAAGATTGGGAGAATGTCATATGGTCAGATGAAACCAAAATATAATTTTTTGGTAAAAACTCAACTCGTCGTGTTTGGAGGACAAAGAATGCTGAGTTACATCCAAAGAACACCATACCTATTGTGAAGCATGGGGGTAGAAACATCATGCTTTGGGCTGTTTTTCTGCAAAGGGACCAGGACGACTGATCTGTGTAAAGGAAAGAATGAATGGGGCCATGTATCGTGAGATTTTGAGTGAAAACCTCCTTCCATCAGCTAGGGCATTGAAGATGAAATGTGGCTGGGTCTTTCAGCATGACAATCATCCCCAACACACCACCCGGGCAACGAAGGAGTGGCTTCGTAAGAAGCATTTCAAGGTCCTGGAGTGGCCTCATCAGTCTCCAGATCTCAACCCCATAAAAAAATCTTTGGAGGGAGTTGAAAGTCCGTGTTGCCCAGCAACAGCCCCAAAACATCACTGCTCTAGAGGAGATCTGCATGGAGGAATGGGCCAAAATACCAGCAACAGTGTGTGAAAACCTTGTGAAGACTTGTGAAAACATTTGACCTCTGTCATTGCCAACAAAGGGTATATAAGTATTGAGATAAACGTTTGTTATTGACCAAATACTTATCTTCCACCATAATTTGCAAATAAATTCATTAAAAATCCTACAATGTGATTTTCTGGATTTCTTTTCTCATTTTGTCTGTCATAGTTGAAGTGTACCTATGATGAAAATGACAGGCCTCTCTCATCTTTTTAAGTGGGAGAACGTGCACAATTGGTGGCTGACTAAATACTTTTTTGCCTCACTGTATATACATGGGAGTCATTATGGGAGTGCTTGGGAGTCATTATTGGGAGTCATTATACTCTAGAAAACTGCTTGCCACTGCATTTTCTGATTCGATCACTGATTAGTCAGCAACTTGTAAAAGTAGAGGGATCACTACATTATTTTCATAAACATATTACAGAATACAATTACAGCTTTCAGACACCCCCCATTATGTGCTATTAGACTGTCAGGACTTGTTCATTTGTGGCAAACTAAAAGTTAAGCAATAAGATAATCTATTCTAAATGATTAATACCTGAGAATAGCCCTTTATGGAATGGTATTGATATTGAGATGTAGAGAGATAGAGAGAGAGAGGCATTCTTACAACAGCGAGGAGAAATTAGATGATGAAGCAAAAAACTAAAACCACCTGAGCCGGTCTACAGTTACAGGAGAAGAGAAGACACACAGCTAAAGATCAGAGAGAGCTATCCCCCCTCTCTCTTTTATACACATCCGTACTCTGTCTTTTTTCTATCATTCCTTTGCCTGCCCTCTCTCTCTCCCATTATGTTCCTGTACTTTGGGATTGCATTGTGGGGAGTCAGTACAAGTCTGGACCTCACAGCTCATGTCAGGAATCAGGAGTGGACCTACAGGTCTCTACTCTTCTACTTCAGCTGCTCGGCTCAATTGGACCTTTATTATTGTAATTATTAGCTAACCGGATGGGTACCTGACTGACCTTACTTTGAAAATAGGGACTGGACATTCAAAAGTAGGCAGCTGCAGGTAATGGCCAGTAAAGCATATTTCTGCTTCTGTTGCAATTTAGTTGCATTGTGATCTATTATTCATTAGGAATGTTATTTCCTGCGTCATGAACTATTTATGGAAAGTCTTTAGGAGGGGGTGTGGAGAAGTTTTTCATTAGCCATCTACACATTTCTATTTCGGATAAAATATATTAGACACACGAGGTACTGTATGTATGTTTTTTTGCCTTTCATCTGTCAGTGAAGTACTTTCTGCTTTTGGTCTAAAACTTCTGCTAAGTGTATGTTCTGAAAATCTGTTGAAATAGGGAAGTTTTCAAGAAGTACTGGGACACTTATCAGTGTGTTAGGACTGGGACAAGTAGATGTGGTCTAAGATGCAGTGGATAGAGCAGAGAGAGGTGTACTTTAACATTAACTTCATCCCAGTTAAAAGCAAGATCAATGCAATAGGAAGTGGAGGGAATTAAAGTAGGTGTGTGTGTTTTGCTGTCCGGTCTCCTCCCCAGAGAATAACTGCAGCAGTGCTGGGAACGCTTCCAGACCTGAGGAAAAAACAAACTATTTTACCGCAGAAAGAGAAGGGTGCTGCAGATCTCAACCTGGGTCTAGTCATCAGATATGCCCGCATGCACACACTCACATGCACCACATTTATCCCTCATACCGTATACATTCAACATACTTATATTCACAACCATGCAGCCTCAAGAGGCACCCTCAGTCTAAAACACACACATCCTTGGATGAGTAGGTGTCCTCTGCCGTTACTGCAGCACGGCGTCTGCTCCAGAGGGAGGAGATGAGCACACACCGATTTACTGCAGCCAAAGAGCACGCACAAACACGTATACACTCACATACACACACACACCCTCACGTATACACACGCACTATTATAAGCACATTTTAGATGCCTGCTTACAAATACGAAGTATATCACTTTGGGCTTAGGACATGCAACTGCAAACCAGGCATTCCATCTTGAGGACACACACACGCACAGCTGCACACGCATAGACTTTAGCATAAGTACCGACAACGTTAGCATTACTAGCTAAGTACCTGGAACGTTAACATTAAAGTAAGGGTAAGCCATGAACAGACTGTGACAAGTATGATTCAAGACGCTCACAAGATGAATGCATGACCTAAAGTGTTGCAACAGATCACTGATTCCCTCCTTCCTCCCACTGTTCCTCTCTCTGTCTCTCGCTCCCTCTTCCTCTTTTTGCCCTTTACTCAAGGTCAAGGTCACTGACTAGAATAAATATTCAAAGAATTGTGTCTCATTTGCTTCGACATTATAAATGATTCAGTTCTCAACAAAAAAAACACAAGAACCTACACTGAGTGTAACTCACAATAATCAGGAAAAGCGAATTTCACAGTATATCAAGCACATAAGTTTATGGCAGAGTTCACCAACAGGCAGCCCGCGAGATTATTTTGGCACGCGGTTGGTTTTATTTGCTTGTGGCATGTATTCATGGATGCCAAAGGAAGCCAGGTTTCCCTCAAAAAAATGTACCAAGAAGAAAATAACAAAAAACATATCAAATAAATGTGTAACAATCAGCCTCATTTGTCAGAGGCTGATTGTTTCTGACTGGAGAAAGCATCCAGGTGAGCGAAACAGTGCCCCTCTGTCTCTATATGTTAAGACCATCTATCTGATAATGTCTGGTCATAAAGAGCATGACATTTTTTTTAAACCTTTATTTAACTAGGCAAGTCAGTTAAGAAGATTTTTATTTATTTTCAATGACAGCCTAGGAACAGTGGGTTATCTGCCTTGCTCAGGGGCAGAACAACAGACTTTTACCTTGTCAGCTCGGGGATTCGATCTTATAAGGGAGTGTCCTTAAAGTTACCTCATCAGCTTAGTCGGTATTTATAGGGTACTGTTCATAATGTAACCTCATTAGCATAGCAGGTATTTATTTGGTAGCATTTATAGTGTTTTTTATTTTTATTTTTCATTGTTGGACATAATATATTGTAAAAACACCAGGAAATCAGCTCCAAGTGATTATAATTTTGGAAATCTGTTCTCAAGTATTCCCACGCATGCTAGAGATGCAAGTGATCGTATGCAAATGTAAGCAAGGTTTGAAATTATTATATTTTAGACAGATATATTTGTTTAGGGTTCTTGCGGTCAATTGCAGTCTATTTGTAATTCTGATGTAATTCTGTTCCGGCCACCCGACCATCAACCCAAGAACAGAATCAGCCCGCGGCTGAATCTAGTTGATGACCCCTGGTTTATGGTGTTGTGTGAATAGTCTTCTATTCCACCCCCAGTGTGTGAAGTGTCTACTGAATCAGAGTGAGTATCAATTGGCAGCAGCTTTTATTTCAGCTCAACAAAGCCCTGCAGTCACAGAGCCAGTAGCAGGTCCTCACGTCACTGGGCTAGTCAAAGACACACTAAACCAGCTTTTCCCCATATTCTTCGCTATTACACAACACCTGCTTGCTGACACAACCAAGCCTGGCCTGAACCCAGTTTGTTGATGCGGTTGTCTCTACAACATGAAAGCTACACACATGAAAGATGTGTACAGTAAAAAGTACAAATTATACTTCTGGTGGTGTTTAAAATGGCACGCAATATGACACAAGGGGGCGCCCTCTTTCAGAAAACTGATCATTATCGAAAGTGTACGGGTCTCCATCACTACATTAACACACCTACTGCCTTGAATGTTTATATGCCTTCAAATCCTGCACCACACTACAGGAAGTGACATTGCTCAATCTGTCTCCAAGGTTAACAGTAGTGTAGCGTGTCATTGTTGCCATTCATTCTTGTGTTTTCTGGTTTAGGAAGATAAATCTGAGTGAATGAGTGACACACAGTCAGGCAGGATTCTGTGGGTGAACGGTGACAAGATGTGGGGGAATGATGGGCAGCCAATGTCCTGAAGTGATAGGATAAACCATGGCTCATACTCCCTTTGTATCACTGTCATCTCTCCCTTTAATGGCTTTAATGCCCAATCTCTATACTGTATCTATCTTGTTAAAACAAATGTAGGTTACGAAAGTTCAATGAAGAAGGCTGGTCTGAATGTCTTGTCACTAGTAAAAATAATAATTCACATTGCTTCCTATCTCATCAGCATAGCAGGTATTTATAAGGGAGTTTCCTTAAAGTTACCTCATCAGCTTAGCCGGTATTTATAGGGTAGTGTTCATAATGTAACCTCATTAGCATAGCAGGTAGTTATTTGGTAGCATTTGTAGTATTACCCCTTAAGCATTGAAGGTATCTATCGTAATGTTTATAATGTTACCCTAATCAGTATAGCAGGTATTTATTGATAGTGTCATGTTCTCATTCACATATCATCACACCTTTATTATTAGCAAATGTGCTGACTGTCACACACCTATTAACTTCAGCCTATAAGCATGGCACGCTAAGGCAACTTCAGCACTCTTGCTGATTAACCTATGGGCTCACTCATGCAGTAAACACTTTCCTTTCTTTCAACCAATCGGCATAAATCTAGGGGGGTATATGTCAACTCAAACCTTGAGACTCCCACTTGTTTTGTAGCAACAATCTTCCAACGACCTTCCGCCTCCACCAACTGAAGGCCCGTAAACAGGTTCCCGTTCTCCCAGTGGGGGAGGCAACCAGTCATCAGCATCTGGCTCTGAGTTGCACTTCTCAGAGACGAGGCCTACCCCAAACTATTCCATATGGTATTCTGTCTCTGTTGTCATTCAGTTAAGCCTGTGCTTAATTGTACTTCATAGTCTTACAGGCAAGTCTGATTTACAATGTATATATACACAAATATATGTATTTGTATTTATATATATGTATATATATGTATTTATACAAAAATATAAAGCACATGTGAAGTGTTGGTCCTATGTTTCATGAGCTGAAATAAAAGACCACAAACTTTTCCATACACACAAAAGGCTTATTTCTCTCAAATTGTGTGCGCAAATTTGTTCACATTCCTGTTTGTGAGCATTTCTCCATTGCCAAGATAATCTATCCACCTGACAGGTGTTGCATATCAAGAAGCTGATTAAACAGCATGATTATTACACAGGTGCACCTTGTGCTGGGGACAATAAAAGGGCCACTCTAAAATTGTGAAGTTTTGTCACACAACACAATGCTACAGATATCTCATGTTTTGAGGGAGCATGTAATTGTCATGCTGACTGCAGGAATGTCCACCAGAGCTGTTCCCAGAGAATTGAATGTTCATTTCCTTACTATAAGCCGCCGCCAACGTCATTTTAGAGAATTTGGCAGCATGTCCAACTGGCCTCACAAACGGGGATGGCGTGTATGGAGTTGTGTGGGCGGGCGGTTTTCTGAACAGAATGCCCCATGGTGGCGGTGGGGTTGTGGTATGGGCAGGCATAAGCTACGGACAATGAACCAATTGCATTTTATCGATCCCAATTAGAATTCACAAAAATACCGTGATGAGATCCTGAGGCCCAATGTGAGGCCCATTTTTTGTGACCAACAAATGCATATCTGTATTCCCAATCATGTGAAATCCATAGATTAGGGCCAAATTAATTGATTTCAATTGACCAATTTCCTCATATGAACTGTAACTCCGTAAAATCTATGAAATTGTTGCATGTTGCGTTTATATTTGGTGCAAATAATCAAATTAAAAACATCCATTATTGAAAATGAGTAAATAAAATAAATCTCTACCTTATAAGACATGCGATAAAATGTGTTTACAAGTACATGTATGATATACGTCTATAGGCCTGATCACCAATGATGATTAGACAGCCTATAAGGAGGTGGTCAGTGACCAAGCAGTGTGGTGCCAGGACAACAACCTTTCCCTCAACATCAGCAAGACAAAGGAGCTGATCGTGGACTAGAGGAAACGAAGCACGAGCATGCCCCTATCCACATCGATGGGGCTGTAGTGGAGCGGGTCAAGAGCTTCAAGTTTCTCGATGTCCACATCACTAAGAATTAACATGGTCCACACACACCAACGCAGGTCCACACACACCATATGTACATACAGCATCTACCTCGAACCCCTGAACATCGACTCTGTACTCGTACCCCGTCTATATAGCCAAGTTATCATCACTAATTGTGTATTTATCCTTCATGTTATCTTTCTATTATTTTTCTCTATGCATTGTTGGGAAGGACCCATAAGTAAGCATTTCACTGTTAGTCTACACCTGTTGTTTACTAAACATGTGAAAATAACATTTGATTTGATCAGGAGAACGCAGTTTCCAGTCAACACCATAGGGTGTTATGGGGCTGGCTGGAGGCAGGATTTGATCAGATAGGACAGACGTCAGATAACTGTAGAGCCAAAAGGCAGGAGACCTGAACCAGCACCTCGTCTCCAGGCTAGAATGGACTGATGATGTCTTCATGTTTGGGCCAGTGACATCTTCATGTTTCTCCTAAACTGAAAGCCATACTTGTGTACTGTAGGAATGAGCGGCAGGATCCACCGGGTAGGACCATATGACCATCTCTCAAACACTGTTAGGAGTGTTCATTCTCTCTCTCTTAGCACAGTGCGACACAACATGGCCATCACAGTCACCATCCATGTCTATGTGCATCAGATGAGGAAGATTCAAACATAATACAGCCTTGACCTCCAGTGTCATTCAGAATCACATAGCTCTTCCAGTCTCATCAGTAGGTGAAGACACATAATCAATTTAACCACCAAAATCAATAGCTACGTCATTATGATGAAAATAAAAGGATTGAGTACTATACACTCATTGAATCTGCCAATATTGATATTTGGTCTAATTGTGGCCAATAAAAGCTTTACTGCTAACATTCCACCCTCTTTGCTCGAGGCTTTTCCAGCCCTATCTGTACCTGGCTTAGTCATCCTCTACACACACACACACACACACACACACACACACACACACACACACACACGATAGTGTATGGATTTGGACAGCAGCGAGGGCCCTGCATTGATCTACCAGATTTCCATAGGCAGAGTAAGAAAGAGGGGGAAACCATTGAGACTACAACACCCATGATCCTCAGCATGGACCCAGAAAGAGACAGATGGAACGGCTTCCTTCAATGGACACGTTGGGCACATCAGATCACAAAAACAACATAACACATGGAAAAGAGGCTTCTTGGAATTGTGGGGTTCTTCTTCTGCATTCAAAGGTGATTGACAGTTTTATGTCCAGCAGTAATGGGCAGTCATTTATGCTGTCATTGTTGCAGGAAGCATGAGTGTGTTAGTCACTGAAAGCTCCTGGCCCAGGAAAGCTTCCACCAGCCCTATTTACCTTGAGCTTAGCCCTTAGCCACCCTTAGCCCTTAGCCACCCCCAGATACAGGGCTTCCACCAGCCCCACCAGCACTATTTTCCTTGGGCTTCCAGCTTAGCCCTTACTGTAGCCTACCCCAGATACAGGGCTTCCAGCCACCCTTAGCCCACCAGCACTTAGCCACCCCCAGATACAGGGCTTCCACCAGCCCTATTTTCCTTGAGCTTAGCCCTTAGCCACCCTTAGCCCTTAGCCACCCCCAGATACAGGGCTTCCACCAGCACTAGCCCTTACTGTAGCCTACCCCAGATACAGGGCTTCCACCAGCACTAGCCCTTACTGTAGCCTACCCCAGATACAGGGCTTCCACCAGCACTAGCCCTTACTGTAGCCTACCCCAGATAGAACAGGTTAAAAAGGGTTTCACTGACTAAATTGACAACAGGACCTTAATCATAACCATAGAACACACTCACAAATCTGCTGCCAAATACATTTACATTATTCCCAAATGAATGTATGGGCCATTAGCTCAGTTATAATGTTGATTATTCAAGTGTTAAAAGAATTCTGTAAATGAATTTAGAACAAAATGGCTACCAAACCAAATGTAATGAAACAGATGCCACCACATGAAGAGACTGCTGCTGGTGTCATTTCAGCCATATCTAATAAGAGTAGTCATCATACTACATAGTCAAAATACAATCACATAGTAGGATTTGGCGGTACGCCGTATAAACCGTATCCCGGGGTATTTCGAAACAACATCAGTATGATTTTACAATACTGTCAATAAAGTTTTTTGTTTTTATACATTTGAATATTAGTACTTTTTAAATAAATGCCTGCATTCAACTTGTGCACTAGGTAATAGATAAAGCAGAACGTGTTAACCATGAAGCTTACCAGTACTAGTTCCCAAAACAGCTGTTTGAGCAAATCAAGTGTGTTTGTTTACAAAGATAGATGATGAGCAAAATGGGAGCTTCATGAGGTGAGTCACCCCTACAGCACAACTTAAGTGAAGTGATCAAGTTACAGCTGTTTGCCAGCTATGCATCTTATAACTACTAAGTTAACTATCTAAGATGTACCAAATAAATTATTTCCAGCTGGGTCCTGCTACTTTACTAATGCCAGCTAAGTGGCTACCCTTAGCTTGCAAGATCAAGCTTCTTGGTAACAGCAGCAGACACGATCCCGTCCTGAAATAAGATCCCTGCTGTCTAATATATATTTTGTGCATGCTGCATTTCGAGATACTTGCATAACTTTAGGAGCTGGGTTGTTAATAGTAAAATGTTCATAAGTGTTCGTTAGCATTTACCTAGCATTCGCTATGGGGATTCCTTAGTACTTTTTGCATTTTGTTAGCATTCTGATAAGTGATGTTTTTTTTGGGGGGGGGGGGTTACTTTTGAAAAGAAAATACTGTATATCCTGGGATGGCACAGTCAACCCAATCACATAGTTGTCTGTAAAAAACATTACGTTCATAAAACAGTACCTGACATTAAAACTAGTGGAATGTACAGAGATCCCTAATACTCATATTGAGGGAGGGATGAGTGGAGGGTAGAAGAAAGAAGGACACCGACCAAAAAAATGCATCAGTCCATCCAAAATAGTGGTCCTGGACTGGCCAGCCCCTCCAGTCAGAGACCAGTCCGTCCTGACAGAACGCCTCCCCACACCAGTCAACAAAGGTAGAGAGGGAGACACGCCCCTGACCCCTGACCCATCACCACACTGTAGGGTCCTTACGCTCCTTCTCACTGGCCTTCAGCTTTTTCTCCTGTAGGATGTTGGCCTGCAACTCTCTCTCCTGTAGGACCCTGGCCTGTAGCTCTCTCTCCTGCAACTCTCTGGTTTCCTGCAGTTTGCTCCCCTGCAGCTCCATGTCTGTGCTGGCATGGCGGTTGCGGTACTTAAACACCATGAAGAGACCCAGCAGCACCAGGACTATGGCGATGGTTCCCCCGATGGCTGCAGCCAGGATGCCTATATCAGAGATGGAGACTGGAAGGAGCAGCACAGCCAGCACACACACACACACAAAACAATACATTAGTCCATGCTAAGGTTTCTATGCAACACACCAGTGTGAGTGAGTGACTGACTGACCTCTGTGGACGACCCTGAGGGTGACCTCTCCATTGATGCCGTGGACGTCGGGCAGGTTGCGGACCTGGCAGGTGTAGGTGCCGTTGAAGGTGAAGGGGACTTCATGCAGACTGATGGAGGCGTCCTGTCTCAGGATGTCCCCTGACCACACTGCATGGCCCTTAAACCGCCCCTCTGTAGGGGGGTATGCCGTCTCCTGATAGTAAAACACCTGACACACACACACAATTATGCACTGCTCTAAAATGTTGATGTTTTAGGTAATACTCTGCAAAAAAAAAAGCCTCCATGTCTATCCAGTAGTCAAGCTGGTTTACGAGGCTAATCCAGTCTCCCTCCTAATTCAGACACCTTCCTTGTTTGACAACTGTTAGTTCTGTTTCCAGTGTGGAAGGGACACCTACCGACTCCTCAGCTCCCTGGTTCAGGGGACGGAAGTTCCAGGAGACAGCCACAGAGGAGTGGGACACTGGGTGTTTGGACTTAAAGGTGCACTTCAATCTCACTTCTGTCCCGTTCAACGCCTCCACCTCCTTGGATGTGAAAATCTCCATCCCAACGACTCGCAGCACACCTGACACACAGAGTGGACCCAATGAGACACGTAAGCACAGCTTACTGTGTTAACACTACATTATATACACAATAACCCTGAGCGTAGCATGAGCAAGCACCTTATAAAAGTCCTCACAGAACCTTTAGACCACACTATTAAACACAGAAAAATTGATTTCGCAGACTCATGTGTACACATGATGACCATAAGAAGGTTGATAGTGGTTTCCGCAACAACCATGTCTGTTTACACATCTTCATTCTAAACTTGGTCCGCTCTCTTCAGTAAACACAGCCTCGACTTCCAAAAAGTTGTTCGTTGACTACACTTTTCAAATCCCTGGAGCTGTAGCGTAGCTCAGTAATATGTGTACCCTCCCTCAAACGCTTCAACCTGTACTCAGTCAAACCCTTCAAGCGTGTTCTCACCTACAGTACTTTGTGCGGTCCAGTATGAACCAATCACCATAATGAGCTGAGCTAAAGTTATAAATCACACCCGAGTCAAACAAACTGAATGAACATATAAACTATTTAAAAAAATATCAAATTAGAAAGCAGGTGGTTTGGCCCTCCATTGATTCACTCAGCATGAGGTCTTCACAGACCTGAAATTCGGAGATTCGGCCCGGGTTGGGTTCGGGTCCTAAATTCAGACTTCTGTCTCTGATCTGGGTCGGGTCAAATATAATTTCCATGGGTCTTAATTTGCAATTAAAATTGCCTACTGGACCCGATTGGACTCATCCTCAGTTAATGGAATGTGTGTGAGGTGATGAGAACTGCGCAAGCTTGTTATCCGTGTCAGCCATTTGCAACTCAATAAAACGTTTGGCTTATGTCCAGCTGAAACTGGTTCCGGCTGCTCACCTCACATGTGCCTACTGCCGAGGAGGGAGAGAGAGCGAGTGAAAGGAGCCGTGGCTACTGTTGATTGAGAATATGGCAGCATTTTTCATTGAATTAAAACAAAAGTAAGAGGAGAAAGAGTATAGTGAAAAGAAAACCCAGAGACAAGTTTTATTTGTATTGGTTTTTTAAAAATGTTATACTTAATTTGATATTTTATAAACAATACAAAACATACAGTCGTGGCCAAAAGTTTTGAGAATGACACAAATATTAATTTTCACAAGGCTTGCTGCTTCAGTGTCTTTAGATATTTTTGTCAGATGTTACTATGGAATACTGAAGTATATTTACAAGCATTTCAAAGGTTTTACTGACAATTACATGAAGTTGATGCAAAGAGTCAATATTTGCAGTGTTGACCCTTCTTTTTCAAAACCTCTGCAATATGCCCTGGCATGCTGTCAACTAACTTCTGGGCCACATCCTGACTGATGGCAGCCAATTCTTGCATAATCAATGCTTGGAGTTTGTCCAAATTTGTGGGGTTTTGTTTGTCCACCCGCCTCTTGAGGATTGACTACAAGTTCTCAATGGGATTAAGGTCTGGAGAGTTTCCTGGCCATGGACCCAAAATATCGATGTTTTGTTCCCAAAACAGTTATCACTTTCGCCTTATGGCAAGGTGCTCCATCATGCTGGAAAAGGCATTGTTCGTCACCAAACTGTTCCTGGATGGTTGAGAGAAGTGACTCTCGGAGGATGTGTTGGTACCATTCTTTATTCATAGGTCTGTTCTTAGGCAAAATTGTGAGTGAGCCCACTCCCTTGGCTAAGAAGCAACCCCACACATGAATGTTCTCCGGATGCTTAACTGTTGGCATGACATAGGACTGATGGTAGCGCTCACCTTGTCTTCTCCGGACAAGCTTTTTTCCGGATGCCCCAAACAATCAGAAAGGGGATTTATCAGAGAAAATGACTTTACCCCAGTCCTCAGCAGTCCAATCCCTGTACCTTTTGCAGAATATCAGTCTGTCCCTGATGTTTTTTTCTGGAGAGAAGTGGCTTCTTTGCTGCCCTTCTTGACACCAGGCCATCCTCCAAAAGTCTTCGCCTCACTGTGCGTGCAGATGCACTCACACCTGCCTGCTGCCATTCCTGAGCAAGCTCTGTGCTGTTGGTGCCCCGATCCCGCAGCTAAATCAACCTTAAGAGACGGTCCTGGTGCTTGCTGGACTTTCTTGGGCGCCCTGAAGCCTTCTTCACAACAATTGATCCGCTCTCCTTGAAGTTCTTGATAATCCGATAAATGGTTGATTTAGGTGAAATCTTACTGGCAGCAATATCCTTGCATGTGAAGCACTTTTTGTGCAAAGCAATGATGACGGCACCTGTTTCCGTGAAGGTAACCATGGATGACAGAGGAAGAACAATGATTCCAAGCACCACCCTCCTTTTGAAGCTTCCAGTCTGTTATTCAAACTCAATCACCATGACAGAGTGATCTCCAGCCTTGTCCTCGTCAACACTCACACCTGTGTTAATGAGAGAATCACTGACATGATGGAATCACTAACAGCTGGTCCTTTTGCGGCAGGGCTGAAATGCAGTGGAAATGTTTTTTGGGGATTCAGTTCATTTGCATGGAAAAGAGGGACTTTGCAATTAATTGCAATTCATCTGATCACTCTTCATAACATTCTGGAGTATATGCAAATTACCATCATACATACTGAGGCAGCAGACTTTGTGAAAATTCATATTTGTGTCATTCAAAACTTTTGGCCACGACTGTACACATGACATCATACAAATATCAACTACATCACACTTGCCCAGACCCACTAGCACCCCCCATCTCCAGCTTCCGCATGGCCTCAAACTGTACCATTTTGTTGTTTCTCTCCGTAGCCCACACACTTTCAATTTTTAGATAAATCATTTGACTTTTCATGGATTATTGAGTCCTTATTAGTTTTACAGTTTGATATTGTAGTGGATTAAGATGAGAAGACCGTTGGCATGGCCAAATGGACTGCGAGCACTATTAAGGTTAGAAGCAATTTCACTTACTTTCGTATTCATTATAATGATTATTATTAGAGGTCGGCATGGCCGATTAATTAGGCCCATTTCAAGTTTTCATAACAAATCGGTAATCTGCATTTTTAGACGCTGATTATGGCCGATTACATTGCACTCTACGAGGAGACTGCATGGCAGGCTGACCACCTGTTACGTGAGTGCAGCAAGTAGCCAAGGTAAGTTGCTAGCTAGCATTAAATTTGTCTTATAAAAAAAACCATCTTAACATAATCACTAGTTAACTACACATGGTTGATGATATTACTAGTTTAACTAGCTTGTCCTGCATTGCAAATAATCAATGTGGTGCCTGTTAATTTATCATTGAATCACAGTCTTCTTCGCCAAACGGGTGATGGTGTACCTAACCATGAACATCAATGCCTTTCTTAAAATCAATACACAAGTATATATTTTTAAACCTGCATATTTAGTTAAAATAAATTAATGTTTGCAGGCAATATTAACTAGAGAAATTGTGTCACTTCTCTTGCGTTCTGTGAAACAGAGTCAGGGTATATGCAGCAGTTTGAGCAGCCTGGCTCGTTGCGAACTGTGTGAAGACTATTTCTTCCAAAACCGTAATTCATTTGCCAGAATTTTACAGAATTATGACATAACATTAAAGGTTGTGCAATGTAACACCAATATTTAGAGACTTGTGGATGCCACCCGTTCGATAAAATATGGAACGGTTCCGTATTTCATTGAAAGAATAAACGTTTTGTTTTCAAAATGATAGTTTCCGGATTTGACCATATTAATGACACAAGGCTCGTATTTCTGTGTGTTTATTATATTAGAATTAAGTCTGATTTGATAGAGCAGTCTGACTGAGCGGTGGTAGGCAGCAGCAGGCTCGTAATCATTCATTCAAACAGCACTTTCTTGCATTTGCCAGCAGCTCTTCGCAATGCTTGAAGCACAGTGCTATTTATGACTTCAAGCCTATCAACTCCCGAGATTAGGCTGGCAATACTATAGTGCCTATAAGAACATCCAATAGTCAAAGGTATATGAAATACAAATGGTATAGAGAGAAATAGTCCTATAAATTTCTATAATAACTAAAACCTAAAACTTCTAAACTGGGAATATTGAAGACTCGTGTTAAAAGGAATCACCAGCTTTCATATGTTCTCATGTTCTGAGCAAGGAACTTAAAGGTTAGTTTTTTTACATGGCACATATTGCACTTTAACTTTGTTTTGAGCCATTTTCTTTTGCCAAATTAGGTTCCAACTGTAATGTTGTGTTTGGCGCAATATAGGGCTACTAGCACTCAAACCATAAAAATGTAAAACCAAAGAGGGAGTGAGATGCAAAAAACGTACACGCCCACATCATAGCTAAGAGTGGGCGACAGCTCATTGCTCACTCTGACACACTGAGTTCTGCCTTCAAGGTATGATTTCATCCATCTCAAGGCATCGGGGGAAAAGTTGAACTTGGACAATTTTGTGATGAGAATCTCATGGTTAACAGTATCAAACGGCCAACTGCCTTCCTTAGGTCCAGAAACACAGTCCCAACAACGCCCCCTTTGTCCATCTTGGACGTCACATTTTCCAGAAGAAAGCAGTTGGCCGTTTCTGTGGAGTGTTTCACTCTGAAGCCAAACTGGAGTGTAATGTGAAAGGGCTGTTTGTTGAGGTGGGCAATCAGTTGTCCTGCTACACACTTTTCAACAACCTTTGACACCACAGGTAGTATACTAATGGGCCTGTAGTTACTCACGTTAGCAGGGTCGCCTGATTTAAAGACGACCGTTATTATGGCTGACTTCCATACCCTTGGAAACACCCCGAGACCAATAGACATGTTGGTGACCTTAGTAATGGGGCCAATTACTTTTGTAATTGTAGTTTTTAAGAAAAGGTAGAGTCCAACCCAAACACATCTTTGGCTTTAGAGTTCTTTAGTGAGCTAAATCACCTTGTTCACCTTTGATGAAGACAGGTTGAGCATCATTTACTAGCACTGAGCCCAAGAAACCAGTGGAGGGGTTCTGTGTCAGTATCCTGACAGAGTCAATTAAGTAGGAATTGAAGGCTATTGCTATTTCGACTGCATCCTGTGTTAGATTGTTATTCACCATGATTGCTAGTCTTTTTGCAGTGTTACTACGGTCTTTCCCTGTTAACATTTTTAGATTCTCCCAGATCAATTTAGAATTTCCCTTTGCTTCAACAAGTACGTTAATAAAAAAGTTTGCCTTGGCCTGTCTAATTTCTTTCATCACCTTATTTCTCAACATGGTAAACCTACGTCTGTCATGCTCTAATTTGGATCTTAGGGCTATTTTTAGAGCATAATCTCGTTCTTTCAACAATTTCCAGATTTCTCCAATTAGCCAAGGAAGAGTGCTCTTTTGGCCAGGTTTGGATTTGATTTTCTTTAGGAAACCATTTATAGTAGTCTGGATTGTGGATAGAAAAACCTGACTATCAGCTTCCACATCTGTATAGGACAAGAGATCATTCCAGTTAATTCCCTTAATTGCGTTTTCAAAATAGTTTAATTCACTCTTAGGTATTCTTAGTTGATCCGGCTTTCTAACAGTGGAGAGGTTAAACCTGCTCTTAGACAGCTTTCTGGCGATAAGTGTCAGATTATGATCAGATAGCCCAGTAACCATATTGAATGATTTAGTCACTCTCTCTGGTTTATTACAAGACACCAAATCAATCTGTGTTTTAGAGCAACAAGTCACCCTGGTTGGTCCTTTAACTAGCTGTGTAAGGCCAAAGGTATTAGTGATCCTTTTGAGGGTTTTCCTACAAAACGTGTCTTCATAATTAATGTTAAAATCTCCCATTAAGATTACCTCTTTTACAAAGTCACATTCCCTAAGCATGTTATTAAACTGATCAAAAAACACACTTTTGGTGGAAGGCCTATACATTTCAATAGAGGTAAAAGACATTTGGGGAGACAGTGTAACGTTCAGGCCAATACATTCTAGTTCATTATCACATGACCACTCAATTTGTTTACATCGGATATGTTCTTTAATGTAAATCATCACACCCCCTCCTCTTCCTTCAGTCCTGTCTCTCCTGAAAACATTGTAGCCAATCACAATCAAAACAGCATATGGAGAGTTTTTATGGAGCCATGTCTCTGAGGCAGAGGAAGTCAAGGTTGGAGTCTGTGAGTAGATGTTGAATTTGATGGCTTTTTAGAATGACACTACGAATGTTCAAGTGCCCCCCTAGTAGTCCCTTGGGCTTAGCTCGTGGGTCCCAGATGACTCGAGAGTGATTGACACATTGTTTTCTGACGGCTGGATTTAGGCCGTTTTGATTAGGGGCAGTTCGGTAGCGCAATTAACAATCCCTCCCGCCTGCACTGGATGCGGAGAACTAATTAAAACAGTCTTCTTGGGTATGACACTACAAGCTTGGCACACCTGTATTTGGGGAGTTTCTCTCATTCTTCTCTGCAGATCCTCTCAAGCTCTGTCAGGTTGGATGGAGAGCGTCGATGCACAACTATTCTCAGGTCTCTCAAGGACATTCAGAGACTTGTCCCGAAGCCACTCCTGCGTTGTCTTGGCTGTGTGCTTTGGGTCATTGTCCTATTGAAAGGTGAACCTTCACCCCAGTCTAAGGTCCTAAGCCCTCTGGAGCAAGTTTTCATCAAGGATCTCACTGTACTTTGCTAGATTCTCCCAGTCCCTGCCACTTAAAAACATCCCTACAGCATGATGCTGCCACCCCATGCTTCACCGTAGGGATGGTGCCAGGTTTCCTCCAGACGCTTGGCATTCAGGTCAAAGAGTTCAATCTTGGTTTCATCAGACCAGAGAATCTTGTTTCTCATGGGCCGAGAGTCTTAAGGTGCCTTTTTGAAAACTCCAAAACGGTGTCAGGACCCGGTTACGAACCTGGGTCTCCGGAGTGAGAAACAGTCACTTACCCAACTGAGCCACGAATAGTCAGCAGAACCCAGAAGATGAGGCAGACACAGCAGTACTTAAGACGGTGTATTTAATAAAGTAAAAAGGAGAAGTCCTTCAATACAAAAAAATGGCAAATCCAAAAGGTGGTAGGAATAGCACAAAAAAGCCTCAAGAGATACTCGAAAACAAAAACAGAATTCCACAAGAGCATCCACCGGAATCGACAAGAATACACAGAACACTAGGGCTGGGTGCTAACATACAAACACAGAGCACAGAACTGAGGGAAACTAAGGGTTTAAATACAACCAGGGGAAACGAGGCACAGGTGCAAATAATAATGGGGAACAAGGGAAAAAACATAAGGTCAAAAAGCACAATGGGGGCATCTAGTGACCAAAACCCGGAACAACCCTGGCCAAATCCTGACAGAATCCCCCTAGGAACGGCTCCTGACGTTCCTACCAGCTCTCTCAGGGTGGAGGGCCCTGAACTGACGAATGAGGTCAGGGTCCAGGATGTCTTTGGCAGGAACCCAGGAGCGCTCCTCGGGACCGTAGCCTTCCCAGTCCACCAGATACTGCCAGGAACGCTGCACCCGGCGGGAATCCAGTATCCGATGGACGGTATAAGCCGGCTGGCCTCCAATGACACGAGGCGGAGGGGAGGTCTGTCTGCCGGGACAAGGGAGAAAAAACAACAGGTTTTAACAATGAAATGTGAAATGTGGGATTAATCTTAAGGGATCTGGGTAAGTGTAGGCGATAAGAAACTGGGTTAACTCTCCTGGCAACCTTGAAGGGACCGATGTATTTTTGGGACAGCTTGCGAGACTCCACCCGTAGAGGTAAGTCTCTTGTGGAGAGCCAGACTCTCTGGCCGGGCGCAGGGTAGGCCCGGGACGGCGACGTCTGTTGGCTTGTTGTTGGTACCTCTGTGAGGAACGCATAAGATTAAGACGGGTCTTCCTCCACATAAGCCGACAGCGTCTGACGAACTTCAAGGCTGAAGGCACTCTGACTTCTGCCTCCTGGTCCGGGAACAATGGAGGAGCATAGCCAAACTGACACTCGTGCGGGGACATACCAGTGGAGGAGGAGCGCAAGGTGTTGTGCGCGTATTCGGCCCAAACAATAAAGGATGACCATGTGGACGGGTTGTCACGAGTCATACATCGGAGGGTGGTTTCCAGCTCTTGATTCATCCTCTCTGTTTGGCCGTTGGACTCCGGATGGTACCCTGAAGATAGACTGGCAGAAGCCCCATGAGTTGGCAGAAGGCCTTCCAAAACCTTGAGGCGAACTGGGGACCTCTGTCAGAAACCATATCTTGAGGAATGCCGAAGACTCGGAACACATGATTAATTACCAACTCAGCCGTTTCCTTGGCAGAAGGTAACTTAGTCAGAGGGACGAACCTGGCCGCCTTTGAAAACCTGTCGATTATGACTAGGATAGTAGTATTGCCATGGGATGGAGGAAGTCCAGTAATAAAGTCCAATGAGATATGGGACCAGGGTCTGTGGGGAACAGGTAAAGGGTGAAGGAGTCCTTGAGGGCGGAGGTGAGAAGATTTGCCCTGGCAGCACACGGGACAGGCATTGACGAAAGTGGCAACGTCTTCTCTTATGGTAGGCCACCAGAACTTACGCTGGATGAACTCCAAGGTGCGACCTACGCCCGGATGACAGGTGAGGCGAGAGGAGTGCCCCCACAGAAGGACCTGAGTCCTCACTGCCTTGGGGACAAACAACCGATTGGCAGGACCTCCTTTCGGGTCCGGTTCGCTAGCTTGAGCACGTCTCACGGTATCCTCAACTTGCCACGAGATCGGAGCCACAATCTTAGCAGCAGGAAGGACAGGCATGTCCGTGTCATCTCGAATGGCAGGAGCGTAGACTCGGGACAGGGCATCCGGTTTGAGATTCTTCGACCCGGGCCGATAGGTGAGGATAAACTGGAATCGATTGAAGAAAAGAGACCATCTAGCTTGTCTAGAGTTCAACCGCTTCGCCTGCTGGATATACTCCAGATTTTTGTGGTCCGTAAGCACTTGAAACGGGTGAGAAGCCCCCTCGAGCCAGTGTCTCCATTCCTTCAATGCCATCTTAACCGCTAGGAGTTCACGATCCCCCACATCGTAGTTCCTCTCAGTCGGGGTAAGCCGGTGTGAGAAGAAAGCGCACGGATGAAGCTTCTTGTCTTCACCCCTCTGAGACAGGACAGCTCCAACACCAACCTCTGATGCGTCTACCTCCACCACAAATGGTTCATCCGTAGTCGGTAGTATCAGGATGGGAGCAGAGAGAACGCGCTGCTTGAGTCCTTGGAAGGCCGTCTCAGCTTCTCTTCCCCACAAAAACCTTGCATTGCCACCCTTGGTTAAAGCTGAGAGAGGGGCTGCCACCAAGCTGAAGTTCTTGATGAACTTGCGGTAAAAGTTTGTGAAGCCCAGGAAACGCTGAACTTCCTTAACGGATTTGGGGGTGGGCCAATCCGCTACCGCCCCTACCTTCCTGGGGTCCATTTGGACTCGACCGGGTTCCACTACAAATCCCAGGAATTGTACTCGGGATGAATGGAATTCACATTTTTCCGGCTTAACGTACAGATGGCTGTCCAGGAGGCGTTTGAGTACTTGTCTGACATGCTTAGTGTGTTCTTGAAGGGAGCTCGAAAAGATGAGGATGTCATCCAAGTAAACGAACACAAATATGTTAAGCATATCCCTAAGCACATCGTTTATGAGCGCTTGGAACACCGCTGGGGCGTTGGTCAGGCCGAAGGGCATCACCAAGTATTCATAGTGACCAGTAGGCGTGTTGAAAGCGGTCTTCCACTCGTCACCAGGTCTGATCCGCACAAGATGGTATGCGTTCCGCAGGTCAAGCTTAGTGAAAACAACTGCTTCCTGGAGCAGCTCGAAGGCTGTGGCCATAAGGGGTAGCGGGTAACGGTTACGGACGGTTATGGCATTGAGTCCCCGGTAGTCGATGCAAGGACGTAATCCACCGTCTTTCTTGGCCACAAAGAAAAACCCTGCTCCCGCCGGGAGGTGGATGGACGCATGAGGCCTGCTTCCAGAGCGTCCTTGATGTAGGTATCCATAGCAGCTCGTTCGGGTGGAGATAGGGAAAAGATCCGACCCCTGGGGGGCAAGTGCCCGGAAACAGGTCGATGGGGCAATCGTAAGGTCTATGGGGTGGTAGCATGGTGGCCCTCTGTTTGCTAAACACCAGTTTGAGGTCATGGTAACACTCGGGAACTCGGGTCAGGTCGATGGATTCTAAAGACTCGGGAGTAGAACTCGGGAATTCTGGAAAATACAAGTAGCTTGGCACGTAGGACCCCACTGCTTGATAGTGCCCACAGACCAGTCGATGTGAGGGTTATGGCTGTGAAGCCAGGGGTATCCAAGGACGAGAGGGAACTCGGAACAGGAGATCAAATGAAAGTTCATCAATTCCTGGTGTTGTGAAACTGAAAGTCGCAAGGAGGTAGTGACATGAGTGACAAGTCCAGATCCCAAAGGGCTTCCATCCAATGTAGTGACCCTCATGGGTTCACTTAGAGGTTCAGAGGGAACGCCATTCTCCTTCGCCCAGACACCATCCATGAAGTTACCTGCGGCTCCAGAGTCTACCAAGGCTTGAAGGTGAAGCTTGTGGTTGTCCCAGGAGAGGGTGACTGGAATGAGCAGACGGGAGTTGGACGGATGGGAGGAGGTTATGTTTCCCGTTACAGTTCCCCCGGTCTGTACGGGACAGAGCGTTTCCCTGGAGCCCGGGACACGTGGAACGGAAATGGCCCGGTTTGCCGCAATATAGACAGCGTCGCTCCCTCATCCGGCGGTCTCTCTCAGCCTGGGAGATGCGTCCAATCTGCATGGGTTCCGATGGAGCCAGCGAGGATAAAGGTGGGGACTCGGAGCTGGGACTGATAGGGGCTAGAGGTCTACGGTTGAGTTCTCTCTCTCTCAGACGCTGGTCAATGCGTGAGGCCAACTTGATCAGGGACTCGAGATTGTCCGGTGGTTCCCGAGTGGCCAGTTCATCTTGGATAGTGTCGGAAAGGCCTTTCAGAAAGCACACCGTGAGCGCCTCGTTGTTCCAGCCACTTGCTGCTGCCACCGTGCGGAACTGGATGGCATAGTCCGTCACGCTGCGCCAACCTTGGTGGAGAGTCAGGAGCTGTTTGGCTGAGTCAGAACCACTGCTTGGGCCTTGAAACACTCGTTTGAATTCCTCAGCAAAGGCAGAGTAGCTGGCACAGCAGGAACTATGGGCATCCCACACAGCAGTAGCCCAGGCCAGGGCTTTTTCCGACAGCAGGGTGATGATATAAGCGATCTTAGACCGGTCGGTGGGAAACGACGAGGGTTGTAGCTCAACGGAGAGAGAACATTGGGTGAGAAACCCTTTACAAGCACTTGGATCACCTGAGAACTGTTGGGGAGGTGGAAGACGAGGTTCAGCCAGGGGGTTAACTGCCATGGGTACGTGAATCTGAGGTACTGGGACGGGAACTGTTGCCGGGGTAAGACGATCAGATATTTGCTTAATGGAAGTCAGCATCTCCGACAGAAGATGAGAATGTCTAGCCATTAAGGCCTCTTGCTGAACCAGGGCGGCTTCGTGGCGTTGGACAGTCTCCTGGTGGTGGGACAGCATGGCAAAAGGTCCTGGGAACTGGCTGCCTCTGGGTTCATTTTGGCTCTGTGTTTCTGTCAGGACCCGGTTACGAACCTGGGTCTCCGGAGTGAGAAACAGTCACTTAACCAACTGAGCCACGAATAGTCAGCAGAACCCAGAAGATGAGGCAGACACAGCAGTACTTAAGACGGTGTATTTAATAAAGTAAAAAGGAGAAGTCCTTCAATACAAAAAAATGGCAAATCCAAAAGGTGGTAGGAATAGCACAAAAAAGCCTCAAGAGATACTCAAAAAACAAAAACAGAATTCCACAAGAGCATCCACCGGAATCGACAAGAATACACAGAACACTAGGGCTGGGTGCTAACATACAAACACAGAGCACAGAACTGAGGGAAACTAAGGGTTTAAATACAATCAGGGGAAACGAGGCACAGGTGCAAATAATAATGGGGAACAAGGGAAAAAACATAAGGTCAAAAAGCACAATGGGGGCATCTAGTGACCAAAACCCGGAACAACCCTGGCCAAATCCTGACAAACGGGCTGTCATGTGGCTTTTACTGAGGCTTTTACTGAGGAGTGGATTCCATCTGCCCATCTGATCGCCGACAGCTGAACAGTGAAGTTTTTAATATGCTACACATCAAAACACAACCAATATTATTTTTGTAATTGGTTTCAGGCAGATTTTAAGGGCACGTAACTGTGGATCATTTGGCCAATAGGCCTATCGCTCGTTTATTTATGGCACTGACAGCGCCCAGTCAGAGGTGTCTTTCTCTCTCTCTACTCACTCAGTCCCAAACCAGCACTGGTCTGTTTGGGTCTTTTTTCCCCCACGTGCCTTTTCGGAACGGGTCGGACTATCCTCGGGTCCACTCGCAACAGACCTCCGTTTAATTTGTTTTTTATAGAAATAGGGTCAGGTGGGACTTTTGGACCCGTGAAGACCTCTACTCAGCATTCCATTGTGTTTATATTTGGAAGTCTGTGTGTGTGTGTCACTGTCTGGTTAATGATACCGGCAGGTGGCTGGTTAATGATTGTAGGTCTTCAGTCCAGAGGTCCACGTATGAGAGCCTGAACCAGCCAGGAAGTATAAAAGGATTCTGATAAAGGTAAAAAAAACAACAACAAAAAACATCAAGTGTTCTGGCAAACATGAAATCTTCCATCTGTACCCACTGGCACCACTCTGAAGTGTCGATTAGATTTATCTCCTTCAGGAGTTCGGCAGGGTAGGGGCTCGAGACAAACAGGGATTAATACCAGCCATGTGCATTTCTTTTTCCTTCATGCTCTGCCTCATTGCCCTGATAGTGTTATGGATTAAAACAGTCAGTCACTCTAAATCCTATCCACCCTGTCATGTTCATGGGCAGACAAGCAAAAGATCAGTAAAAAACACTGTAGAAAGTATCTGAGCTGAGGGAACCATCCTGGCGAATCACTGTATTGTAACAAACTACATGCACTACCCTAGAGTAGACATGACAGCACTAAAATCAATCAACCAGATGGCTGAGCTTCACTTCCCAGGCAGACTTCAGAAAGGCCCCTCTCTGCGCTCCCTGATTGGATGGAATTCATGTGATGACAGATGTGTTGTATTATTCAAACTAGAGCAGCAACACATTAGTACTTTGAGTACAGGGAGGAGAGATAATCCTCCCATGTCCTTGAAAGTATAACCCACACAAACAAAACAGACATTTACAGACTGGATGCTTTCATATAAAACACTGGGTGTGATCCACTAACTCTTGGCTGAGTTGCCTCAAGGCAGATCCAAAGAATAAATACAATCTGCAGCACTAAAGACACTCCCCTGCTTCCTGATATCGGACAGAGCTATTGGGGCGTATTATACACATCGGATAGGTACACAGTATAGACGTTCAGATTCATACATCAATACCTGGCCTTCCATATCCATCTAACAATTATCCAGGAGGACAATAACTTATGATCACTATGAGCTTTGGCCTGATCAATCTGAGAAACATGTCAGAAATGTCAACATATACTGCATGTCCAAGCTATTCTATAATGATAAAGTATAAATCAAGAGTAGACTACTTATTATCAAGATTGTGGAAATTAGATTGGGGTTCTGGTCACCTGACCGGTAGCCATCTGAGCCTGACAGTGGCAGAGGCGGGACCAAGTCACTATTATTCGAGTCACAAGCAAGTCTCAAGTCACAAGATCGGAATTCTCAAGTTGAGTCCCAAGTAGAACGGGTCAAGACTCGAGTCAAGTCCAAGTCGTGCATTCAATGAGCAAGTCAAATCGAGACTCAAGTGAAGTAAAAATAAAATCGATACATGCAACGACTTGTTCAACTACAAATCTTTGTCTATGTATTAACACAGCCCTTTTCGTCATTTTGTCTACAACACATTTTGATTAGCATTTGTAATTGTAAAACTTGTAGCAGTCGTAGGGGCATAAAATCAGCAGAAGGCAAGGCAGGTTGACATGCTCAGAGAGTAGATTTATTTATAGGTCTTGCTGATCCAATGGTGAAAGCGCCATTTCATACAAAAAGGCAATTTACACATCCATTGTTACATTGGTATATTAATCTTAACCAAACTTAATGATTATTAATGATGTTTCAACACAATGCATACATGGAACAATACATTCTCCTATTCCATGTTCTGACTCCAAAGCGAAGGGTGCAGGCCATGTAGCCTATTTCTATGCGCACATTACACACAACGAGGATAACACAGGCACGGAACTCCGACATAACCCAAGAAATATGAACAAAAGGAAACCATATATTGAATTAAATAAACAGAACTTCTACCCCATGAATCTTGTGAACGGTCATGTGCACAATAAACATTGCGTCCACTCAGAGGGAACAAAATGGTTGGCTAAATGAAAATGTATTGTAGGCCTAGCAAACATGAAATGTCTACATGTTGTAATAAACGGTACCAGGATGGAATGAAACGCTAGCAATTATTTTAGTATTAGATATTGATTTACCACACAGGGCCAATTAATTTAAACATGTGAAAGCAAGAGCAAACATTTCAACAAGAGAAAAAAAGCTCCATGCTGGTGTTTGGAGAGCTGCGCCTATGCTGAGTCTTTTCCACAGTAATTACTCATTTTAAACAAATTCCAAATGAAAGCTTCATAAGTAAATCATCAATTTCAAGCAATTGTTACATACCAAAATACCAGTAGGCCTACGCTAGTATTTGTTGCCCCACTGCTGATGAGCTTGCAAAGTAAACAGTTAATATTCTTGATCACCAACATTGTTTTGAGCTGCATATTTATTTATTATGGCAAAACTCTCTACCTATAATTTGACATTCTTCCTCTATGGATTATTGGCAATCACACAGGTATTTGCTCTTTATTAAAAAAACAACAGGACCAAATGACTTTCTTATTTTTCTCCATTCACACAGTGGGTCAGACGATTGGCACCAATCACACTACGAATTCTCTTCAGGTATTCAACCTGAACACCCGTCGTTACCCCTGTGAAGACTCCTTTAAATGGGTGCTCTCCTCCAAAGTTCAAAACACAAAACTTTTGTTTGGATTCTTTTGAGGGTGGCCCACTGCAATCTTCCTCTGTTCTTCAGAAATACAATTAATCAAAATAAGCCCACTCCTGGCCACTGACAGACTCCACTTTTTCCAGCGCATACGTCACCATTTGACACCCCAAAAGGGTTTCACGTGCATCCTTACTAGAGGTCGACCGACTATGATTTTTCAACGCCGATACCGATTATTGGAGGACCAAAAAAGCCGATACCGATTAAATCGGCCGATTTGTTGTAATTGTCATTATTACAAATAAAACATACTGAATTAACACTTATTTTAACTTAATATAAAACCTCAATAAAATCAATTTAGCCTCAAATAAATAATGAAACATGTTCAATTTGGTTTAAATAATGCAAAAACAAAGTGTTGGAGAAGAAAGTAATATGTGCCATGTAGAAATATGTGCCATGTAAAATATGTGCCATGTACAAAAGCTAACGTTTAAGTTCCTTGCTCAGAACATGAGAACATATGAAAGTTGGTGGTTCTTTTTAACATGAGACTTCAATATTCCAAGGTAAGAGGTTTTAGGTTGTAGTTAATATAGTATTTATACGACTATTTCTCTCTATACCATTTGTATTTCATATACCTTTGACTATTGGATGTTCTTATAGGCACTATAGTATTGCCAGTGTAACAGTATAGCTTCCGTCCCCCTCCTCGCCCCTACCTGGGCTCGAACCAGGAACACATCGACAACAGCCACACTCGAAGCAGCGTTACCCATCGCCCCACAAAAGCCGCAGCCCTTGCAGCGCAATTGGAATAACTACTCCAAATCTAAAAGCGAGTGACGTTTGAAACAATATTAGCGCACACCCAGCTAACTAGCTGGCCATTTCACATTGGTTACACCAGCCATTATGCTGATAGGCTTGAAGTCATAAACAGCGCTGTGCTTGCGAAGAGCTGCTGGCAAAACGCACAAAAGTGCTGTTTGAATGAATGATTATGGTCCTGCTGTTGCTCAGTCAGACTGCTCTATCAAATCAGACTTAATTATAACATAATAACACACAGAAATACGAGCCTTTGGTCAGTAATAGGATCGAATCCTGAAACTATAATTTTGAAAACAAAACGTTTATTATTACAGTGAAATACGGAACCGTTCGGTATTTTATCTAACGGGTGGCATCCCTAAGTCTAAATATTCTTGTTACATTGCACAACCTTCAATGTATGTCATAATTAAGTAAAATTCTGGCAAATTAGTTCGCAATGAGCCAGGCAGCCCAAACTGTTGCATATACCCTGACTCTGCGTGCAATGAACCCTGACTCTGCGTGCAATGGTTAATATTGCCTGCTAAACTGGATTAGTAGTTATAAAACACAATCAATCATAATCACTAGTTATAAGATAAATTGCTAGCTAGCATTAAACTTAACTTGGCTTCTACTGCATTCGCGTAACAGGCAGGCTACTCGTGGAGTGCAATTGTTAGTGTTGGACTAGTTAACTGTGCGGTTGCAAGATTGGAACCCCTGAGCTGACAAGGTGAAAATCTGTCGTTCTGCCCCTGAACAAGGCAATTAACTGACTTGCCTAGTTAAATAAAAGGTATAAAATAAAAACATTTTTTGTATTTTGTTTTTAAATCATCAAAAATCGGCGCCCAAAAATAAAGATTTCCGATTGTTATGAAAACTTGAAATCGGCCCTGACTAATCGGTCGACCTCTAATCCCTACTCAAACGCATCCCGACAAGAAGAGATTTATTATCATTCATACATGTATCCTCCACTCCAATTTTAGACCATTTCCTTTTTATTCCAGCTTTAGCTACTACTATTGTCCTGTCAGAACACTCGACTTCACCAACTGTGCTCAACACGCTGCTTGATTCAAACTTAGGCAGTGTTACTTGTGGCTATGATGCGGGGATTGAGCTCAGGCCGATTCCGATGTGAGTTATCTGACCCAAATGTATTACTTGGGTCTCGGGCCGATTGGGGCTACTCTCTGGCAGATGATTACACGGACTGCTTTATAACATTTTATTATTTATTTATTTTTCCATATTTTCTCATTGTTTCTGTGATTTATTTTACACAGCATTTTATGTCATATAGCCAACTATGTTTTTAAGAGAGAGCTTTTCAATTGGCATCTCTCCCCTGTTTTCAGTCACTGGATTAGGTGTGAGCAGTGCAGGAGGTAGGCTAATGAGTTGTGCTCCAATTTGACTGGGAATAGCTATATTTGTGACCTATGTACAAATTAGAATTGTGCAATAAATCAACAACATTTTATTTGTCACGTGCCAAATACAACAGGTGAAATTCTTACTTACAAGCCATTAACCAACAACGCAGTTAAGAAAATATTTACTAAATAAACTAAAGTAAAAAAATAATTAAAAGCAACAAAAAATAACAATTGTGAGGCTATATATATATTTTTTACCTTTATTTAACCAGGCAAGTCAGTTAAGAACAAATTCTTATTTTCAATGACGGCCTAGGAACAGTGGGTTAACTGCCTGTTCAGGGGCAGAACGACAGATTTTTACCTTGTCAGCTCAGGGGGTACCGGTACTGAATCACTATAAGGGTGTACAGATTAGTCTGGGTAAAGTGACTATGCATAGATAATAATCAGCGGGTTGCAGCAGTGTAATAGTCCCAGTAGCCATGTTATTAATTGTTCAGCAGTCTTATGGCTTGGGGTTAGAAGCTATTTGGACCTAGACTTGGCACTCCGATACCGCTCGCCGTGCGGTAGCAGAGAGAACAGTTAATAACTTCAGTGACTGGAGACTGACAATTTTTTGGACCTTCCTCCGACACCGCCTAGTTAGTGTATAGGTCCTGGATTGCAGGAAGCTTGGCCCCAGTGATGGGGCCAAACTACTACCCTCTGTAGCACCGAGCAGTAGGATGCCGAGCAGTTGCCATACCAGGCGGTGATGCAACCGGTCAGGATGATCTCGATGGTGCAGCTGTAGAACTTTTTGAGTATCTACGGACCCATGCCAAATCTTTTCAAGTCTCCTGAGGTGGAAAAGGCATTATCGTGCCCTCTTCACGACTTTGTTGGTGTGTTTGGACCATGATAGTTTGTTGGGGATGTGGACACCAAGGAAATTGAAACTCTTGACCCGCTCCACTACAGCCCCGTCGATGTGAATGGGGGCATGTTGGGCACACCCTCAGCAAAGCATAAGACAGTTGCCACATCAATGTTACACTGAATTAACGAGTTAAGTTATTAAAATGTTATATTCCATTCCAATATTATATTCCAATTCATCTTTTTTTAAATTAATTATAAACAACTATTGAAAACCTTTTGCTCCTGCATGTCATTTTAAAAAGACTACTGTGATATAAAATCTTGTATTATTCAAATAATATTTAGTGCAATTATACATAATGGTTATTATGGAAAAGGAACAACGAAAAGATCAAAGAAAATGTATGTACAGGTGACTTAAAGAAGGACTTTACATCAAGTCTCCTCAGAGTTTGGATATTAATAGCGACATGTGCAACACCATTTCCCCCAATATTTTATTTAAATAATTAAAATAAGACCACTAGACTTAGCTTTTAAGTATTACTTACTAAAGAATTTCTAAATAAAACTGATTAAATGGATTTTAACACATTTGCGTGAAACCCTATGCCATAATTTTCTACCAGGCACCCCATGGGAGGGCCAGTTACCCTGGTACTTAAAAAGAAAAACACCCCTTTTCTAAAAGCAATATTTTATGAAATGGCAAAAAAGTGTAAACTGTAGTCATTTGTTTCCCTTTATAGTTAGTTCGCCTTAACATGACCTTCGTCCTATATATACTTTTTCTAAACGTTGCTTTGTGTCAGAAATTATACATTGTTCTTATGAGAGGTAGTTACTTCCTAGTACCGTGAATTGGCTTTAATCCACAAGGCTCTGTGCCACAAAATGAGTGACAAAACATTACAAAACCTGGCAAGATCATTTCAAGTCTCACGTAATTTTATGTTCTATTAAGTGGAGTCCCAAGTAATCAAATGTGTGACTCGAGTCCACAACTGGACAGTGGTGTCAATGTGATTCGTGAGCAAGATGACTGCTGGAGCCTCTGATCAATGTTTTGACTGAATAATACTAGACCTAAGTGTTCATGTAAAGCTATAAATTATCAACAATATTCGTTTGATTTACTTGATCATACAGAATAGCGACTAATTGCCATAGGACTGAACACAGAAATTAATGAAGTAACTTCGAACTCACCTGGCACTGCGAATAAACCCATAAACGCGAGGAACTGTTGCCATGTCCGATACATTGGATTGTCAGTTTGTCCAGGCCTCAAATACACCAACAAACTTTCAAAGAGTTACTAGAAACCTCCAAAAGTGAACGTTTTAAGGATAATTCAGGCGAATACCTCGACAGGTTAGCTCTAGGACTCGGAAGTTTGAAACTCAAAGACTGTGTGTGCGTGCACTCCGGCTGTAGGCGGAGTCACATTACACACCTTTTGCCTTTGGCGGACTGGTGGGAGGCGAACGCTGTTGTAAAACATGTTTGAGTAAAACCTGTTTTTATCCCCCCAAAACTATGCAAAGTATTAATACTGCTGGCCTACCTTTACTTGTATCCTAGACTTGATGAAATTAGGATATGTCCAAACTGTCCACTGCTGCTCAAACGTCTTTTTTTTTCTTTAAAAAATAGGCTACTGAGGCAAAATCACCTTGAACATTTTCCGTTTTCTACCCCGTCATTTGCGCAGAAGCAACGCATTAAGCATAGCGTACCTATGCTACCCTACAAAGTGAAACAGAAAAATAGCTTCAAAGTTGATTTGCTAGCCAGACAAGTATAATGTAGGTAGATCATTGATAATGCACTGATGTATCATCTTATTATGTAGTCATTTGTATTCATATCAATCATAACCACTGATTTCACCTATGACCCATAAAATGCAGATACTGCAATCTGCCTTTGAATGACCTTAAACAACTGCACTGAACAAAAATATAAACTCAACATGTAAAGTGTTGGTTGAAAAAAAGCACAAAAAGCTTATTTCTTTAAAAAAAAATTGTGAACAAATGTGTTTACCTCCCTGTTAGTAAGTATTTCTCCATTGCCAAGATATTCTATCCACCTGACAAGTGTGGCATATCAAGAAACCGATGACCATTACACAGGTGCACCTTGTTCTGGGGACAATAAAAAGCCACTCTAAAATGTACAGTTTTGTCACACAACACAATGCCACGGATGTCTCAAGTTTTGAAGGAGCATGCAATTGGCATGCTGACTGCAGGAATGTCCACCAGAGCTGTTGCCAGAGATTGAATGTTCATTTCTCTACCATAAGCCGCCTCACAACGTCGTTTTAGATAATATGGCAGTACGTCAAACCAGCCTCACAACCACAGACTACGTGTATGGCGTCGTGTGGGCGAGTGGTTTGCTAATGTGAACAATGTTGACATTATGGTGGAGGTTATGGTATGGGCAGGTATAAGCTACGGACAATTAACATTTTATCGATGGCAATTTGAATACATAGAAATACTGTGACAAGATCCTGAGGCCCATTGTGAGGCCCATTTTTTATGGTATTGTATCTGTGACCAGCAGATGCATATCTGTATTCACAGTCATGTGAAATCCATAGATTAGGGCTTAAAGATTTATTTAAATTGACTGATTTCCTCATATGAACTGTATATCAGTAATGTCTTTGAAATTGTTGCATGTTGCGCTTATATTTTTGTTCAGTATATATGGGTAATGCAAAAGTAAAGTGCAGTCCTTACAATCTAAATTTATTTATCCATGTTGTTGTTTTTATGTTTGATGGAAACTACATTCCAACTGTATTTAATGGTTTTATGTAGTAATGTTTTCATGTTTTGAATTATGTATTGTAGTAGTAACCCTCAAACATGTATACTGTAGTTAGACATAAAGTGTATTTGGAAAGTTTTCAGACCCCTTCACTTTTTCCACATTTTGTTACATTACAGGCTTGTTCTAAAATGGATGGAATAGTTTTTTTTCCCTCATCAATCTACACACAATATTCCATGATGACAAAGTAAAAACTTTTTTTGTGTGGAAAAAAAAGGAATGTCACATTTACATAAGTATTCAGACCCTTTACTCAGTACTTTGTTGAAGCAACTTTGGCAGCGATTACAGCCCCGAGTCTTCTTGGTTGTCTTGGCTGTGTGCTTAGGGTCGTTGTCCTGTTGGAAGGTGAACCTTCACCCAAGTGTACTATTTTCTACATTGTAGAACAATAGTAAAGACATCAAAACTATGAAAAACTATGAAATACTATGAAATAACACGTATGGAATCATGTAGTAGGAAAATAAGTGTTCAACAAATCAAAATATATATTTTATATTTCAGATTCTTCAAAGTAGCCACCCTTTGCCTTGATGATAGCTTTAGACACTCTTGGTATTCTCTCAGACAACTTTATGAGTTAGTCACCTGGAATGCATTTCAAATAACAAGTGTGCCTTGTTAAAAATTAATTTGTGGAATTTCTTTCCTTCTTAATGCGTTTGAGCCAGTCAGTTGTGTTGTGACAAGGTACATTAAGACATGAAGGTCAGTCAATCCGGAAAAGTTTCTCAAGTGCAGTCATAAAAAACATGAAGCGCTATGATGAAACTGGCTCTCATGAGGACCACGACAGGAAAGGAAGACCCAGAGTTACCTCTGCTGCAGAGGATAAGTTCATTAGAGTTACCAGCCTCAGAAATTGCAGCCCAAATAATTGTTTCACAGAGTTCAAGTAACAGACACATCTCAACATCAACTGTTCAGAGGAGACTGTGTAAATTAGGCCTCTGTGGTCGAATTGCTGCAAAGAAACCACTACTAAAGGACACCAATAAGAAGAAGGGACTTGCTTGGGCCAAGAAACACGCGCAATGGACATTAGACCAGTGGAAATCTGTCCTTTGGTATGATGAGTCCAAATTGAGATTTTTGGTTCCAACCGCCGTGTCTTTGTGAGACGCAGAGTAGGTGAACGGATAATCTCCGCATGTGTGTTTCCCATTGTGAAGCATGGAGGAGGTGTGATGTGTGGGGGTTGCCTTGCTGGTGACACTGTCAGTGATTTATTTAGAATTCAAGGCACATTTAACCAGCATGGCTACCACAGAACCTTGCAGCGATACGTCATCCCATCTGGTTTGTTACCTAACAGAACACAGATGATGTTATTTTAGCGAAGCCTCTCCCACAATATCCAGGTAGAATCAGGAATTCCCCAGGGCAGCTGTCTAGGTCCCATCCTTTCTTCAATCTTTACTAACGACATGCCACTGGCTTTGAGTAAAGCCAGAGTTTCTATGTATACAGATGACTCAAAAATATACACGTCAGCTATTACAGCGACTGAAATGACTGCAACACTTAACAAAGAGCATTATCAACAAGGCAGATCCAACAGGCTTTTGTAGCACCTGGACGACTGTCCAGTCATGTGGTCAGGTGCCACAAAGTGGGACTTAGGAAAATTGCAATTGGCTCAGAAGAGGGCAGCACAGCCGGCCCTTAGTGAGAAAACATTAAAAATATGCATGTCAATCTCAAAGAGATTGATTTCATCACTACTTGTATTTGGGAGTGGTACACTCATGCTGAAAACACCAAGCTGTCTGTTTTTATTTCACCAGGCAAGTCAGTTAAGAACAAATTCTTATTCTAATTGACTGCCTAGGAAGAGTGGGTTAACTGCCTTGTTCAGGGGAAGAACAACAGATTTTTACCTTGCCAGCTTAGGGATTCGATCTTTCAACCTTTTGGTTACTAGTTCAACGCTCTAACCACTAGGCTACCTGCCACACCAGCACACAGATCAGACACCCATGCATGCCACCAGAGGTCTATTCACAGTCCCCAAGTCCAGAACAGATGATGGGAGGTGCACAGTACTACATAGAGCCATAACTACATGGATCTCTGTTCTACATCAGGTAACTCATGCAAGCAGTAGAATCAGGTTTTAAAAAACAGATAAAAATACACCTTATGGAACAGTGGGGACTGTAAAGCAACACAAACATAGGCACAGACACATGCATACACACATATGATAACATATGCACTATACACACATGTACACATAGATTTTGTGTTGTAGATAATGCGGTAGTGGAGTAGGGGCCTAAGGCCACACATTTTGTGTGTTGTAAAATCTGTTATGAATGTATTGTAATGTTTTTAAAATTGTATAACTGCCTTAATTTTGTCAGACCCCAGGAAGAGTAACTGCTGCCTTGGCACAAGTTAATTGGGATCCATAATAAATACAAATACATGCGCAAAGGGGATTAATGTACAATTATGAACCAGGTGGTTGGAGCCCCTCCTCTTAGCATTTGCCATATACCACACCCTCCCCAGGCCTTTTTGCTTAATTATATACCTGGTTTGAGCCCTGAATGCTGATTGGCTGAAAGCCGTAGTATATCAGACCATATAGCACGGGTATGACAAAACATTACTTTTTACTGTTGGAATTACTTTGGTAACCAGTTTATTATAGCAATAAGGAATCCCGGTGTTTGCGGTATATGACCAATATCCCACGGCTAACGTCTGCCGTTGCCTCATGCTTAAGAATAGCCATTCGCTGGTATGTTGGCCATATACCATACCCCCTTGTGCAAATGATCTAACGAGTTTAATAATGGTGAATTATCTTTTATCTTGCCACATATTCAACTTCCTTTATTACGTCATGTTATAACTTGCAATACTTATTATTTTGAGGAAACAAGAATTTTCGTCGTTAGAAGTCGTTTGAAGTTACTCTGATATTCCTTCTTAATTGGCTCGATAACGTTATAGGAAAAAGTTTTATTTTATTAATATGGAAACTCATCTCTTGCTGTGAAAATGATGTGTCTAGTTCAGGTCTTTTGTGAACATTATCGGAAGTAATTTGGCTAGAAATTTTAACTTGACCTGGCAACCCTGCTGGAGAGCGAAAGGGAGGGAGCAAAAAAGGAAACGTCGGATGCTGAAGAGCGGGAGGTTGGGTCGACTCGACCGATAAGTTTCACATTTAGAACAATCTCTTAGACATTTATTTTGCAGATAGTTCATTGTTAGAGTAATAGAGTAGCTATATCGTAGTTCTTTATTGACAGGAAACGAGGAGCTACTTTATCAGGGTGAGTTGCTAGCCAGCTAACGTTAGCTTGCTAGCATCCAAGCGCGAGAGCAGAATCTGCACCGACGCACTATCATCATTGGATGCAAAACATTGGAGCCGTGCAGCATCCATGCGCGAGGAAATATTCTGGTTATATTGACAAGAACTAACCATCATCAGAAGCTTTCAGGTACAAGGGGTAGGGCTGACTGACTCGCGGGCTTTCTGTGTGTTTGTCGGGAGAGACAACAGCGACAGTCTGCATTTATTAACGCTGCTTCTTGGGTCGTCTAGCGTTGTCCTTTCATAATTCAAACACAAATTAAACTTGCTGAACTGCTAGCGCTAAGGACAGTGGGTTGTTGTTATCAGTAGATACGATGTGTACGAAATTCCAGCCCATTGCCTTCATTTCCCTCGCATTGGTGTTGTCATTAGATTCTTCCTACCATCCCACCCCTGGCTGTCTGTGAGGCCTCCCAGCAGGCAATGTTGTCTAACCACCCACTCTGTGCACAAACCGAAAGCTAGAAGCTAGCCTCAACAACTTTGTCAATAAAAACCTACCAGGTGTTATTCTTCAGGGCATATTAATGGACATATTATTTTTTATTGTGTGTGTGTTGTAACGTTAATTCCTCTGTGATGTGTGTCTGATAGGATGAGTAGTGATGAGAAGAACCCAGCAGCAGTGGCCCAGGCAGTGGAGGATATACAGGGAGACGACCGCTGGATGTCCCAGGTTAGTCGACCCTAATGCCTCTAACTACACCATACTGTCCTGTCAGTAACTGACCTGAAGGACTCGGACTCTGCAAAACCTAAGGTCACTGATTCATGGTAATACGTATGTGTGTGTGTGTGTGTGTGTGTGTGTGTGTGTGTGTGTGTAGAACACATAGAGAGAACCTAACATGGATGGAACAGAGAATCATGTCCATCTTAAATTCAATCTCCATCTCCACCAATATGTAAAAAATCAAATTCTAGTTGGTACATGCACCAAATACAACAGGTGTAGACTTAACGGTGAAATGCTTGCTTACTAGCCCTTCCCAACGATGCAGAGTTTAAAACAAATAATGAAAAGAAAAATAGTAACACAAGGAATAAAATACACAAGAATGGAGCTACACTATATATACAAAAGTATGTGGACACCCCTTCGAATTAGTGGATTTGGCTATTTTAGTCACACACGTTGCAGACGGGTGTATAAAATCGAGCACACAACCTCCATAGACAAACATTGGCAGTAGAATGTCTTTACTGAAGAACTCAGTGACTGAATGTGGCACCTAGGATGCCACCTTTCCAACAAGTCAGTTGTTCTGCTAAATTAGAGCTTCCCCGGTCAACTGTATGCGCTGTTATTGTGAAATGAAAACGTATAGGAGAAACAATGGCTCAGCTGTGAAGTGGTAGGCCACACAAGCTCACAGAACGGGAACGCCAAGTGCTGATGTGCGTAGTGCGTAAAAATCGTCTGTCCTCGGTTGCCACACTCACTACCGAGATCCCAACTTCCTCTGGAAGCAACTTCAGCACAAGAACTGTTCGTCTGGAGCTTCATGAAAAGGGGTTTCCATGGCTGAGCAGCCGCACACAAGCCTAAGATAACCATGTGCAATGCCAAGCACCGGCTGGAGTGATGTAAATCTCGCCGCCAACGATGAACCACACTTCTCCATCGGGCAGTCCAACTGACGGATCTGGGTTTGGCGGATGCCAGGAGAATGCTACCTGCCCCAATGCATAATGCCAGCTGTAAAGTTTAGTGGAAGAGGAATAATGGTTTGGGGCTGTTTCTTCACTGTTTGGGCTAGGCCTCTTAGTTCCAGTGAAGGGAAATCTTACCGCTAAAGCATACAATGACATTCTAGATGTGTCTGTGCTTACAAAGTGAGGTTCATACAGAAATGGTTTGTCGAGATTGGTGTGGAAGAACTTGACTGGCCTGCACAGAGCCCTGGTCTCAACCCTATCAAACACCTTTGGGATGAATTGGAAGGCAGACTGCGAGCTAGGCCTAATCGCCCAACATCAGTGCCTGACCTCACTAATGCTCTTGTGGCTGAATGGAATCAAGTCCCCACAGCAATGTTCCAACATCTAGTGGAAAGCCTTCCTAGAAGAGTGGACCAACACCATTAATGCCCATGATTTTGGAATGAGATGTTGGACGAGCAGATATCCGTATACTTTTGGTCATGTAGTGTGTATATACAGGGAGTACTAGTAACACAAGGAATAAAATGCACAAGAATGGAGCTATATACAAGGGAGTACCCGTATCAGATCAATTTGCAGGGGTATGATGTATTTGAGCTAGAAACAGTATGTTCATCAAGGCAGGGTAAAGTGACTAGGCATCAGGATAGATATCGATTAAAATAAAGAACTGAGTAGCAGCAGCATATGATGTGTGTGTGGGTGATTCTCATTAAACCATGTCTGTGATGAATTCAGATACAGTGCCTTCAGAAAGGCCTAAATTACACATTTTATTAAATACATTTTTGTAAATACATTTTTGTTCTCATTCATCTACACACAATTCCCCATAATGACGAAGTGAAAACCAGTTTTTAGAAATGCTAGCAAATTTATTGACAATTAAATGCAGAAATACAGTATCTCATTTACATAAGTATTCACCTGAGTTGATCTAAGAGCTTTTCACTCCTCGATTGTACAACATTTGCCCATTATTCTTTTCAAAATGTTACATGCTCTGTCAAATTGGTTGTTGATCATTGCTGAACAACCATTTACAAGTCTTGCCATAGATTTTCAAGCAGATTTAAGTCAAAACTGTAACTCGGCCACTCAGGAACATTCACTGTCTTCTTGGTAAGCCGCTCCAGTGTAAATTTGGCCTTGTGTTTTAGGTTATTGTCCTCCTGAAAGGTGAATTCATCTCCCAGTGTCTAGTGGAAAGCAGACTGAACCAAGTTTTCCTCTAGGAGATTGCCTGTGCTTAACGCCATTCCATTTCTTTTTATACTGAAAAACGACCCAGTCCTTAATGATTACAAGCATACCCATAACATGATCCAGCCACCACTCTGCTTGAACATTTGGAGAGTGGTAATCAGTAGGGTGTTGTATTGGATTTTCCCCAAATATAACACTTTGTGTTCGGGACAAAAAGTTACTTGCTTTACCACATTTTTTGCAGGTTTACTTTAGTGCCTTGTTTTATTTTTTACCCATCTACCAATAGGTTACCTTCTTTGCGAGGCATTAGAAAACCTCCCTGGTCTTTGTGGTTCGATCTGTGTTTGAAATTCACTGCTCGACTGAGGGACCTTACAGATAATTGTATGTGTGGGCTACAGAGATGAGCCAGTCCTTCAAAAATCATGTTCAACAGTCCATGCAATTTATTATGTTACTTGTTAAGCACATGGGGCGGCAGGGTATCCTAGTGGTTAGAGCGTTGGACTAGTAACCGGAAGGTTGCAATTTCAAACCCCCGAGCTGACAAGGTACAAATCTGTCGTTCTGCCCCTGAACAGGCAATTAACCCACTGTTCCTAGGCCGTCATTGAAAATAAGAATTTGTTCTTAACTGACTTGCCAAGTAAAATAAAAAAAATAAAACATTTTTACTCTTATTTAGGCTTGCCATTACAACGGGGTTGAATAATTATTGACTCAAGACATTTAAGCTTTTCAAATTGTATTAATTTGTAAAAAAACAAACAACAAAAAACAATTCAACTTTGACGTTATGGGGTATTGTGTGTAGGCCAGTGATGACAAATCTCAATTTAATCCATTTTCAATTCAGGCTGGGGGTGTGAATACTAAAGGGACTCGTAAATCATTTACTTTCATATTAAGGCTCACTATGCTTGGTTTCTGGCTCTTTAATCTGTTTTGGGCTTAAATCTTAAGTGTAACATTTTTTAATAATAGTCTCATTTCTGTAATACTTTCGGGTCCAAGGACTTTACATGCATTTAATTGCTAAAAATAACGGTAACGCTTTACTTGACACACAGCATCATAACACGTTATGGTCGTATCCATGTCATATGTCATAACAGCTGACATAACACTGTCATTACACATATATTTAGACCTGTTGTGATATGTTGCATTATTTTGTGGCTGACTATGACACATACATAAATGTCAACCAACACAAGGCAAAACATTCCATTACACCATAAACATACTGTTGACAAGTAGGCTATGTTATATTACATTTTCAGAAATTGACCATATTAAATGATCATGGTAATTGTGCACACATTGATGTCAGACATGCACCTACCCCAGTGCTCTGTTTCTGATGAATGTAGGAACAGATTTCAGTGGCAGGACTGATGACTGACATAAGGGCGTGTACCTCATAGGCCTATCTATTTTATAAGATTATGATGGTCGTAATGCTTCTTGACTGTGTCATAAAGTGTATTTTCTTAGTCATAAGTGACACAGGATGGTCATAATGCCTTATGATATTCGTCATAAAGTGTATTTTCTACAAGTTATTTAAAATATGATGAAAAAAATGGAATTCATTACAACAACAAAAGACTTAAACTTAAACTTTCAAATGAAAGGAAAGTTCTTGGCAGGGAAAAAATCTTTGAATAAACGTGGGTTTTGACATGCTTATGTCATAACCAGCCATAAAATAATGCAATATATGTCACAACAGGTGTATATATGGGTCATGACAGTGTTTTGACCACATTATGACAGCTTATAAGCTATGTCAGCTGTTATGACATGGTTATGTCCATGTCATAATGTGTTTTTACGCTGGGTGTCAAGTAAAGTGTTACCAAAATAACTAACATATTTAATTAAAACCTATGAAATATTGTTTAAAGTGCTACATATTCAAAGACCGTTATCATTTCTAGGTATTCCCATTACAAACTAGTCATATGTTTGGTCTAAAATGTCTTAGCATGTGTTTCACATTACCATATTATTTCTTGATGTTCCTGTACAAAGTACAGTGTTTTTGTTTATTTATTTGAACCCATAATGCATTACTAAGAAGAGAAGATCAAAGATGGCTACAAGGTAAGCTGGTCTCTCTTTTTATTATGTTTAAATTGATAATTGTCCTCTTAACACAGTTTAGCCATTTTACATGACCATTACCATAACTTTGTATTACTTTGAGCAATATTATTGATTCAACTATTTACAGTATAATAGATTAGAAAGTGCATGAACAGATTTTTTTGGAGTGCAGATTGGACTCCTGGTGTGGTTTAAGCATTGTTAGCACATTCAATTTTGTTGTTTTTCTTTTAGAAAAGTGATTTTTAAGAGGGGAAACCTGGAGGAAAATATTCTGACCAACCACCGCCCCTTCCAGGACTATTTCGTTTCCCACCACTGCAAAATTAAAATATAAGGGAAACACTTTGTTTTTTAAAGACACATTACACTTAAAAATCTACATTTTGTCTGTTTTCAGAACTCAAAAGTGGTCTTCAGCCATCCTAGACCATCTGTTTTGTAGATTCAGCTCAGCTGTATGCAAACGATCCAAAATGAATGGAAAAGTTGAGCACCAAAATTTTTCCTGATTTGTGGTTGTTATCTTTTCCACTGAAGACTAAACTTCTTGGTGTTATATTAGATTGTAAACTTTCATGGTCAAAGCATATTTATTATATTGTTGTAAAGATGTGGAGAGGTTTGTCTGTGATAACGAGATGATCTGCTTTTTTTAACATCGCATGCAACCAAAAAGTCCTGCAAGCTCTGGTTTTGTTGCATCTTGACTATTGCCCAGTTGTATGGTCATGTGTGGTGGAAAAAGGACAGAGAATGCTGCAGCTGACCCAGAACAGAGCAGCACGTCTGGCCCTCAAATGTACACGGCGGGCCAATGTCAATAACATGCAGGTCAGACTCTCCTGGTTCAGAGTGGATGATAGATTGACCGCATCACTGCTGTTCTTTGTAAGAAGTATTGACATGCTGAAAGTACAGAATTGTATTTTCAGCCAGTTAACACAACTCAAAACCTATACATATCCCACAAGACACACAATCGGGGTCTCTTCTCAGTCAGGAACAGAGGCTGGGAGATGCACAGTACTGTATAGAGCAATGACTACATGGACTTCTCTTCTGACTCAGGCAAACAATACAATCTCTTTAAAATAAAATAAAAAGAAGATATAAAAGAAAACACCTCAAGGAACAATGAGGAGACACCCACACATTATTTGTAGTATTATTAATTTATTTTTCTTTATTTTCAAGTTCTTCTTATTACTTTTTAAAATAGTCATATTGTTATTTAGTCCTAGTGTTAGTTAATATTTGTCTTCCTGTCCATTAGTGTTCTGTATTTTTCATGTTTTGTGTGGACCCCAGGAAGAATAGCTGCTGCTTCTTCAACAGCTAATGGGGTTCTGAATAAAAGCAATACAAACCATTTGGGTGGAGACATATAGTATGATGTTCTAATTGTTGGCATGCGATTTAGACTCTTCTTGAGATTACACTACTTTTGAGATCTGAAAGCAACTGACGAACTTTGATATGAATTGTGTTAAGGGGACATTACACTCAAATTCCAACATTAATTTTCATTATATGAATAGAAGATGATGCCAAAACTGGTGGTTTACCCAATGCATTACGTTACTGGGAGCTTACAGTGCAGACCCTTCCCTTTTCCACATTTTGTTAGGTTACAGCCTTATTCTAAAATGGATGGAATATTTTTTCCCCATCCATCTACACACGAAGCCCCATAATGACAAAGCAAAAACAGGTTTTTAGAAATGTTTGCAAATGTCTTAAAAATAATAAACAGAAATACCTTACTTGCGTAAGTATTCAAACCCGTTGCTATGAGACTCGAAATTGAGCTCAGGTACGCCCTATTTCCAATGATCATCCTTGAGATGTTTCTACAACTTGATTGAAGTCCACCTGTGGTAAATTCAATTAATTGGACATGTTTGGAAATGCACACACCTGTCTATATAAGGTCCCACATGTCGGGGGGCAAAACGCCTCGAGTCTTCTTGCGTATGTGGTCAAAGGAATTGTGTGTAGACCTCCGAGACAGGATTGTTTCGAGGCACAGATCTGGGGAAGGGTACCATCAAATTTCTGCTGCATTGAAGGTCCCCCAAGAACACAGTGGCCTCCATCATTCTAAAATGGAGGTTTGAAACTACCAAGACTCTTCCTAGAGCTGGACTCTTAGACCATGAGAAACTAGATTCTCTGATCTGATGAAACCAAGATTGAATTCTTGGCCTGAATGCCAAACGTTTAGAGGAAACCTGGCACCATCCCTATGATGAAGCTTAGTGACAGCATCATGATGTTTGGATGTTTTTCAGCGGCAGGGACTGGAAGACTAGTCAGGATCGAGGGAAAGATGAACGGAGCAAAGTACAGAAATATCCTTGACGAAAACCTGCTCCAGAGTGCTCAGGACCTCAGACTGGGGTGAAGGTTCACCTTTCAACTAGACAACGACCCTAAGCACACAGCCAAGACAATGCAGGAGTGGCTTCAAAACAAGTCTCAATCTCCTTGAGTGGCCCAGCCAGAGACTGGACATCTCTGGAGAGACCTGAAAATAGCTGTGCAACGACACACTCCATCCAACCTGACAGAGCTTGAGAGGATCTGCAGAGAAGACTGGGAGAACTCCCAAATACTGGTGTGCCAAACTTGTAGTGTCATACCCAAGAAGACTCAAGGCTGTAATCACTGCCAAAGGTGCTTTAAACAAAGTACTGAGTAAAGGGTCTGAATACTTATGTAAATGTGACATTTCTTTTTTAAAATTAGTAATACATTTGTAAAAATGTCTAAACCTGTATTTGCTCATTATGGGGTATTTTGTGTAGATTGAGAGGGGTGGAAAATATTTAATACGTTTTAGAATAAGGCTGTAGTGTAACAATATGGGGGGAAAATCACAGGCTCTGAATACTTTCCGAATGCACTGTATATAGAGAGTGTGCAACTATTTTTATAGCCTACAGTTTACTTACTGTTAGTCAGCACCTCTAACTTTTTTGGGATGTGTATTTATCTTGTGAAAAGCATGGCACATGGCACATCCCCAAAAAGTTAGAGGTGCTGACTAACAGTAAGTAAACTGTACAAAATGTCATCCTGACATGACCCTCCAGCATGACAATGCCACCAGCCATACTGCTCGTTCTGTACGTGATTTCCTGCAAGACAGGAATGTTAGTGTTCTGCCATGGCCAGCGAAGAGCCCGGATCTCAATCCCATTGAGCACCGCCTGGGACCTGTTGGATCGGAGGGTGAGGGCTAGAGCCATTCCCCCCAGAAATGTCCGTGAACTTGCAGGTGCCTTGGTGGAAGAGTGGGGTAACATTTCACGGCAAGTACTGGCAAATCTGGTCCAGTCCACGAGGAGGAGATGCACTTTCGTACTTACTGCAGCTGGTGGCCACACCAGATACTGACTGTTACTTTTGATTTTGACCCCCCTTTGTTCAGGGACACATTATTCAATTTCTGTTAGTCACATGTCTGTGGAACTTGTTCAGTTTACGTCTCAGTTGTTGAATCTTATGTTCATACAAATATTTACACACTAAGTCTGTGGCAGACTTCACTCCTAAAGAACACAGAAAAAATGTGAAGTACTGGGAGGGGGGGGCGGGTAGAGCTGGTCAGTGGTGTGTAGTTAATTATTTGTTTTTCTTAATGCTTCAGATGGTTAATATGGTTCAAAATTATATATTTTTTGCTCATGATGAAGTACTGTTTGTTCATTACCGTAATTCGGTCTCATCTACCGTAACATGGATCTCATTACCGAATTGCATCATCAATGGTAAAATATTCCTAGAATAATATTACAGAATTCAAAATATTTGAGCTGTCCATAAAATTAAAATTACATTTAGCTCTGTATATGTATTTTACTTTTGAAACATTCATAATAGTTTAAAACAGAAATAATATATACAAATCCAGGTTATGAACATGTTACGGTAATGAGAACTGATTAAAATGAAAATATAATTTTTAAAAATATATATATACATTTTTTTTAAATCAAAATGGCCTTTTTTAAATCTTATGCAATTAGGCGTTACAAAATAAAAAGTGTTTTGCCTTTGAATTTTCAAAATGTACCAATTTCAGGAGAATCACCCACGAGTTGTCGATAGAGATTTTCACGGATCCACCTGTAGGCGAATACCCGATCCTGTACCCGAATTCTAAATAATGTTGCGGGCCTCGGTCGGTTCTGATATGATTGTCATGGGTCTCGGATATGTGTAATTTTGAGCGCGGGAGACGTTTATGTTGCTGCTCTTGCTTTTCACAATAGTGGAGGGTGGCGTGTGTAAATTGTTCTTGTTGGACGGCCAATCATAAGTCATCAAAGCGGCAATAGGTTACAGTCATAGAGCCTCTGTTTGGCAAAAGTTAGGAGATATCTAAACAATGGAATTAAACGTTAAAGGAGAAGGATCTGGTACAACGATCAAGATCGAACTGGCAGGCTGCTACTTAATATTCTGAATGGAGTTATTTGTAACTGTAAGACGAGAAAGTGCATGCATGCAGCATCAATTAGCCTGGCTAGCTAACATTAGCTAGCGTAACTAGCTTCTCTCAGGTTGACTCAGTCAAGACGGGTACTACGTTAACATATTTGATGATAAATAACTTAGCTATGGCAGCTATTAGTCTACTATAGAACGAGTCTACTTGGTCGGTTCCTGTCTCTCCCTGCCTGCTAGTGGCACCTCTCCTCCTTGCGCTTTATCAGCTCCGGTTAATAAAGTAGCTTAAAAAATGAGTTTCCCTCACTTGGATCTGGATCTGACCAGGTCTATACGAAATAGGTCTAGTTTTTCTCTGGTCCGTTCGGAGCAGGTATCTATATATGAAACAATTATTTATGCATATCGGTCTGGGTGGGGCAGCCCCAGGTCCATTTCAGAAGGGGTTAAACTTTTTGAACCCGTGAAGACCTCTAGCTGTTTGTGTGTAAAAGCCAATTCATGCTCATTCCAAAATGAGGTCTGAGGCTCCATATTGAGGCTGTGATGCAATTGCGGAGCCTCCCGAGGCATGCAGAGGCCAAATTGAGCTCTGTAACGAATCACCGTGCGCCTCCCAAATTTTGTAACAATGCGGAGGGCTCCACATTGACATGATTGTTTGATGGTAGGTGGGGGCGGGAGGTCCTGTATAAACACACTCACTTCCTTGACAACAGCTCTGCTCAACAGCTCTGCGCTGCTCAACAAAGCGCAAGATGTATGAATGCCCTGACTTCTGCTGAGGCCATATCACATGCAGCGCCTTTTAGGCTTGGGAGATATCCAGATTGTCATACCTTCATACCGACTTTGTGCCATAACGGGATATTTGGTAATACTGGCACTGAACACAAGGGCTGATGTTTTCAAAGCCCACTCATACTCTGTAATCCTAAGGTTAGCAATGCTAACAAGTGCATGTCAAATCCCATAGAGAATGCTAACTAAATGCTAACGAGCGCATTGCAAACATTTCATACAGTGTCTGACCAAAACTATACAAGTAACTCAAGTGCTTCTCAGTTTGTTGCACGCACAAAACAAATATTAGGCAGCAAGGCTCTTGATCCTGGAGGAGATTCTCTGCGGTTACCAAGGGAACGCTTGATTTCGGAAGACAGTAAATTAGAAAACTAAATCTAAACTGCAGAGCATTTAGCACATTTTAGACAGTTAATATAATAGTTATAAGCTATCTAGCTGATAAACATCACATGGAGCATGCTGCACAACAGTTGGTCTCTCGTTGTTGTGTGCTTGTAAACAAGCACCAGGTGACGTGACTGGGGACTACCAGAGGTATTGACATGTTGAACGCACCGAGCTGTCTGTCTAAACTACTGGCACACAGCTAGGACACCCATATGCACACAAGTCATGCCACGAGGTCTCTTCACAGTCCCCAAGTCCAGAACAGACTATGGGAGGCACACAGTACTACATAGAGTCATGACTACATGGAACTCTATTCCACATCAAGTAACTCGTGCCAGCAGTAAAATTAGATTTAAAAAACAGATAAACACCTTATGGAACAGCGGGGACTGTGAAGCAACACAAACATTGGCACAGACACATGCATACACACACACACACACACAGAAATGATAACATACACACTATACATTCACATTGATTTACTACTGTAGATATATGGTAGGGGGAGAGTATGAGCCTGAGGGCACACAGTGTGTTGTGAAATCTGTGAATGTAATGTTTTTAAAATTGTATAAACTGCCGTAATTTTGCTGGACCCCAAGAAGAGTAGCTGCTGCTTTGGCAGCAGCTAATGGGGATCCATAATAAGTATTAATAAATACCAGTAAGCTTCATAATGAAAAGTATATGAAATTAAGAACACAGTCTTTATCTCCAAACGAATTGCGCAAGTTGACTGCAGGGATTCACTTAAGTAGTTACAAATATTCAAATGTATTAAAAGAAATAGTTTCAATGGTATTGAAAAACCATCCCGTGGCTTTTTCTAAATACCCCTGTATACAGTGTATATGAGGTATACCGCCCAGTCTTATGACTTGGGGGTAGAAGCTGTCTCCAATTGCCAGATGGTAGCAGAGTGAACAATCTTATGTCTTTGGTGGCTGGAGTTTACCAAGCGGTGATGCAGCCAGTCAAGATGCTCTCGATGGGGCAGCTGTATAACTTTTTGGCTGTAGAGTGTCTGCCTGGGGATGACGTGTTGTGTTTCTGCAGCACACGCGGTTTGTTCAGGAGTGTAAGGATGCAGAGCCAGAGGTGCTGTTTATTGGAGACTCCATGGTGCAGCTAATGCAGCAGTACGAGGTGAGAGAGGACAGATGCCTGTGTATACAACATTGTGTGTGTGTGTGTGTGTCAGGGTTTCCGTTAGCCAGTAACAGCTGGCTTTTGGCCCCCCAAAAATATAAATGAAAAGGTGATAAATACAATTTGGCTCCGGCAAAATAACACATTTTTGATTTATCCCAGTCAATGTAGCATGAGAGCTGCTGCTACAGCTCATCAAACAGCTAGCTGTTGGTTGGTACTGGAGTGAAACCTGCCCACTACAATTCTTAATGCAATCGCATGTTAAAAACGATGGCCAAGATTAAAAAGAGCTACTATTTTTATTTCTGAACTGGTAATTAAAGATAATTTACCATTTGCCAATCAAGTACATAGGCAACTAGGCAAGCCTCAGCAAGTCGCACACCACTTTGCAATGAGCTGGAGTCAGTAGGCTTATCCATTTTGAAAATGTATACCTAATTGTTTGAAACCTGAATGTTTTACTGCATATGTTTTACTGCATATAATCAGGCATGTTTTTACCTTGCTTCAAAGTAGCTTAGCCAAAATCCAACCAAACGTGCAGGCAGTTATTTTATAGACTTCCATATGCCATTGAAAACAGTAGCCTATTTCTCTCATGTTCTATTGGTTTTCAATTCAACTTTCATTGTCCAGTAGCCAAATGCACAATCCTAGTCATATTAGCAACTCATGTTAGTTTTTGCATCTTTAGATCTCCCTCCTTTCAAAATTTGTAATGGATATTTTAATCTGTCTCTTGAAACCACTCAAATGTGCGATGTGCTTTTGACAATGTTTTTCAGGGGATTGCACTAGGGAAGGAACAGTCGTGTGTAGCCTACTGCCATGTACGCATTTTTGTGCTTATAATGTGAATAAATAATAGTTTACCAACATTTTAAGCTAAACATTCTGATCTGTTGCATGAGCCTCATTGCGTTTACATTTTTTGACTGTTGCCTAGGCCTACAGGTTGTGTGAATTTGGGATCTATTGTCCCACAACTGTCCCAGTGTGTGTTTGGAATAGGCTATTTCTGACCAATAGAATAGGTTAACTGTTCTACTATGGGGCATAGTAGATTGGCATCGGCTAGTGATTTTGCTGTTCGGAAAAGTAAATATGGACAACTTCAAATTGTGCATTCGGTAAGAAGGACAGACGCCATTGCATCCTTGAGTTTTATGTTCTGTTAAGATTATTTACCATGAACTAAATGTGATTGCTGTCATTCTGAGCACTGTAGGTGGATGCCCTAATCCGGTTATGCACCCAATGCATATGGGTCCTGTAAATTTCTTAAAGGTCTGTTAAATTAGAATGCTGCAGGTCAACTCTCCTGCACCACAACGGAAACCCTGGTGTGTGTGTGTGTGTGTGTGTGTGTGTGTGTGTGTGTGTGTGTGTGTGTGTGTGTGTGTGTGTGTGTGTGTGTGTGTGTGTGTGTAATACCTGTTGCTGTGCATTATATCAGTTATAATACTGTGTGTGTGTAGACCTCTGTGCATGTGTTAGTTGTTTACCTTTTGCTATGACACTGGTATTTTACACTAATCCTTGTCCTGGATCCTCAACCTGCTACATCACTCACTCCACAGATCTGGCGGGAACTCTTCTCTCCTCTGCATGCGCTCAACTTTGGCATCGGGGGAGACACCACCTGTAATGTGCTGTGGAGGCTGCAGAATGGAGAACTGGACAACATTGGGCCTAAGGTGAGACTCAATCGGGCCAGCACAGGCTCTGAGAGAGGAAAGGGCACTGCACAGGTGGACAGTTGTGGTCCTGGAGTGCTTTTCATCCAGATCAGAACTATAACATATGATTAAACTAATCAATACCTCGTTGGTCCCCTCCAGGTGACGGTGGTGTGGGTAGGAACCAACAATCATGAGCATTCGGCAGAGCAAGTTGCAGGGGGAATCCTTGCCATTGCACAACTGCTCACCTCCCGTCTTCCTAAGACTAAGGTTGTTGTTCTGGTAAGTGAAAGTTTTTGTTATTTGTGTACAGTGGAGTGTACCATTATGCAATCTCATGCAGGATTTGCATTCAGATTCAGAAAGTGTAATTGTCCCTTTGGTTTGCTTTATTACCTCAGTGTCAATACTGTACTATATGAGCCAGACCTGGTTTCTGATACTATTTCAAATATCTCAATTACTTTCACATACTGTACATACAAAGTAAGTATTCAGATATATTTTATTTAAAAGACAAGTAGTTGAATATTTTAATGTATTTGGAAATACACTTTGAAAGTATTTGAAAATATGGAGAGATTTCATTGCCAACAGAGATTGCATTTGAATTCCATAATTTTGAATTTGTGTTAGGATATTGAATTGGAATGTAATATTTTTTTATTGAATTGTTGATTTCATGATTTGAAAATGAATTGAGTGAATACAGTGTTTTACACATGCACATGGAGTAGCCAGCCAAATACAGTGCATTCGGAAAGTATTCAGACCCCTTTGCTTTTTCCACATTTTGTTACTTTACAGCCTTATTCTAAAATGTATTAATGTATTTTTTCCCTCATCAATCTACACACAATACCTGATACAAATGTATAAATAAATAAAAAAAACTGAAATAGTACATTTATATAATTATTCAGACCCTTTAATTCAGTACTTTGTTGAAGTACCTTTGTCAGCGATTACAGCCGTGAGTATGACACTACAAGCTTGGCACACTTGTTTTTGGGGAGTTTCTCTCATTCTCTGCAGATCCTTTCAAGCTCTGTCAGGTTGGTCGGGGAGCATCGCTGCACAGCTATTTTCAGGTCTCTCCAGAGATGTTCGATCGGGTTCAAGTGGCTGGGCCTCTCTAGAACATTCAGAAACTTGTATCGAAGTCACTCCAGCGTTGTCTTGGCTGTGCGCTTAGGATCGTTGTCCTGTTGGAATGTGTTCCTTCACCTCAGTCTGAGGTCCTGAGCGCTCAGGAGCAGGTTTTCATAAAGGATCTCTCTGTACTTTGCTCCGTTCATCTTTCCCTCAATCCTGACTGGTCTCCCAGTCCCTGCCACTGAAAAACATCCCCACAGCATGTTGCTGCCACCACCATGCTTCACCTTAGGGATGGTGCCAGGTTTCCTCCATACATGATGCTTGGCATTCAGGCCAAAGAGTTCAATCTTGATTTCATCAGACCAGGTAATCTTGTTTCTCATGGTCTGACAGTCCTTTAGGTTCCGTTTGGCAATCTCCAAGTAGGCTGTCGTATGCCTTTTACTGAGGAGAGGCTTCCGTCTGGCCACTCTACCATAGGACCCTGATTGGTGGAGTGCTGCAGAGATGGTTGTATTTCTGGAAGGTTCTCTCATCTCCACTGAGGAACTCAGGAGCTCTGTCAGAGTGACCATCAGGTTTTGGACACCTTCCTGACCAATGTCCTTCTTCCCCGATTGTTCAGTTTGGCCGGGCGACCAGCTCTAGGAAGAGTCTTGGTGGTTCCAAACTTCTTCCATTTAAAAATGCTGGAGGCTACTGTGTTCTTGGGGACCTTCAATGCTGCAGAGATTGGTACCTTTCCCCAGATATGTGCCTCGACACAGTCCTTTCTCTGAGCTCTACGGACACTTCCTTCAATGTCATGGCTTGGCTTTTGCTCTGACATGCACTGTCAACTGTGGGTCCTTATATAGACAGGTGTGTGCCTTTGCAAATGATCAATGGAAACTGGATGCACCTGAGCTCAATTTTGAGTCTCATAGCAAAGGGTCTGAATACTTATGTAAATAAGGTATTTCTGTTTTTAATTTTGTATACATTTTCAAAAGCTTCTAGAAACCTGTTTTCACTTTGTCATTATTTGGTATTGTGTGTAGATTGATGAGGAAAAACATTTATTTAATACATCTTAGAATAAGACTGTAACCTAACAAAATGTGGAAAAAGTCAAGGGGTCTGAATACTTTCTGGATGCACCGTAGAAAAAATAGTGGGTTAAGATATTTTTGCCAAACAAGCTGTGTTTTGTTGGCCTCTGGTACATTTTACTGCCTTGATTCCGTTTGAAAAACAGCACATTTATTATTGTGTTTACAGTTACTGAAAATGTATGAATTCAGTGTATTGTTAGTTGTTTTGGATATTGTCTAGGCAAAGACCTATACACGAGAACATTTAACCTGTCTTCTCTTGAGAAGTATTTTCCTGCAAGATATGAATTGGCACCACTATGTTTGTTTTTTAAATTATATATTTGATTAAAATAGAAAAAATGAAGTAAATAGCCCAAATGATCTTGATATATAAATTAAAGATACAATTTTAAATCAAACCAGTTGTATGATGGACACTTTCATATTATGAAATGGATCTCTAAACAGAACAGATGTTCAATTAAGTTCTGGGTCCATACGTGTTAAACTCCTAGAGCAGGGAGGGGCAAGTTTGATGGGGATGGGGGCCACCAAAAATTCTGAACTCAAGAAGGTCCGCAGTTGCTCGCTGATCTGCTTACCCACATACCCGACACAGTCTTGACAGGGAAGAGAACATTTTTACGTTTTAGAGTACACTTTGTGTAATTCTATACATTTTGCCATGGAGCAGAGAGAAGATTTAGCAATTATATAACTAATGTAAAACCATTCTACTTGTTTTGCTATGGAGTGGAAAGGAAAATTAGATGTTTTACAGTTATTTTCTTTCAATTCTACACATTTTGCCATAGGGTGGAGAGATATTTGCAGTTTTTAATATGATATATGACTGAGACTAACAAACAAAATCAATGGGGGCCCCATTGCTGGTAATTGTAAACCAATTTGGCAATCTAAAAAATGGAAGGGAATTGATCCGTGGTCCTTCAAAGTGGTGTGGGCTGCCAGTTGCCCATCCCTGCCCTAGAGTCTAAGGGCCCGGGGCTGGGTTTCTACTAAGCTAAGATATGGAGTTCTTTTAAGATGGTCATACCAAGGATCATTTAGCTATTTGATTTTGACCCCTGTATTTATTTAACCAGGGAGACACATTGAGACTTAGGTCTCATTCACAAATATGCCCTGGGAACAATAGTCACATCAGCACACACACAATTACATACAATATACACATTAGCCATTATAATCAAATACATTTAATTTTTTTAAATCCTTAACCAGTTTCCTAAATTTATCCAGGGACACCAAATCATTCAAAGGAAGTGACTATTCCACACGAGGTGCCTGATATGAAAAAGTAGATCTTCCGAACTCTGTGGTTACAAAGGGAGTCATCATCGTTAACCAACCCATTGACCTTGTATTATAACCTGAAACTCTAAATTTCAACCAAGATGTTAAGAATGTTGGAAGCTTGTGGAGTAGGGCTTTATAAACAAAAAGACCTGCTGATTTTGCAGGTTTTCCTACTTACAAAGCATGTTGAGGTCTGTAATTTTTATCATAGGTACACTTCAACTGTGAGAGACTGAATCTAAAACAAAACTCCAGAAAATCACATTGTATGATTTTTAAGTAATTAATTTGCATTTCATTGCATGACATAAGTATTTGATACATCAGAAAAGCAGAACATAATATTTGGTACAGAAACCTTTGTTTGCAATTACAGGGATCATACGTTTCCTGTAGTTCTTGACCAGGTTTCCACACACTGCAGCAGGGATTTTGGCCCACTCCTCCATACAGACCATCTCCAGATCCTTCAGGTTTCGGGGCTGTCGCTGGGCAATATGGACTTTCAGCTCCCTCCAAAGATTTTCTATTGGGTTCAGGTCTGGAGACAGGCTAGGCCACTCCTGTCACGCCCTGGTCGAAGTATTTTGTGTTTGTCTTCATTTTTTTGTTTTTTGTATGTGGTGTGTTTGTATTGGGATTGTGGCTTAGTGGGGTGTTCTAGTTAAGTCTATGGCTGTCTGAAGTGGTTCTCAGTCAGAGGCAGGTGTTTATCGTTGTCTCTGATTGGGAACTATATTTAGGCAGCCATATTCTTTGAGTGTTTCGTGGGTGATTGTCCTTAGTGTCCTGTTGTCCTTGTTCTGTGTTTATTTACACCAGTATAGGCTGTTTCGGTTTTCGTTACATTTATTGTTTTGTAGTGTTTGTATTTAGATTCGTGTTGCTTCAGTTTAATAAACATGGATCGTAATCTACACGCCGCATTTTGGTCCGACTCCTTCCCACCTAGAAAGCCGTAACAACTCCAGGACCTTGAGATGCTTCTTACGGAGCCACTCCTTAGTTTCCCTGGCTGTGTGTTTCGGGTCGTTGTCATGCTGGAAGACCCAGCCATGACCCATCTTCAATGCTCTTACTGAGGGAAGGAGGTTATTGGCCAAGATCTCGCGATACATGTCCCCATCCATCCTCCCCTCAATACGGTGCAGTCGTCCTGTCCCCTTTGCAAAAAAGCATCCCCAAAGAATGATGTTTCCACTTCCATGCTTCACAGTTGGGATGGTATTCTTGGGGTTGTACTCATTCTTCTTCTTCCTCAAAACACGGCGAGTGGAGTTTAGACCAAAAAGCTCTATTTTTCTCTCATCAGACTACATGACCTTCTCCCATTCCTCCTCTGGATCATCCAGATGGTCATTGGCAAACTTCAGACGGGCCTAGACATGCGCTGGCTTGAGCAAGGGGACCTTGGGTGCGCTGCAGGATTTTTATACATGATGGCGTAGTGTGTTACTAATGGTTTTCTTTGAGACTGTGGTCCTAGCTCTCTTCAGGTCATTGACCAGGTCCTACCGTGTAGTTCTGGGCTGATCCCTCACCTTCCTCATGATCATTGATGCCCCACGAGGTGAGATCTTGCCTGGAGCCCCAGACCGAGGGTGATTGACTGTCAATCTTGAACTTCTCCCATTTTCTAATAATTGCGCCAACATTTGTTGTCTTTTCACCAAGCTGCTTGCCTATTGTCCTGTAGCCCATCCCAGCCTTGTGCAGGTCTACAATTGTATGCCCTTTTTACACAGCTCTCTGTTCTTGGCCATTGTGGAGGTTGGAGTCTGTTTGAGTGTGTGGACAGGTGTCTTTTATACAGGTAATGAGTACAAACAGGTGCAGTTAATACAGGTAATGAGTGGAGAACAGGAGGGCTTCTTAAATAAAAAATTGGCAGTGTATCAAATACTTGTTCTCCCCACTGTATATGAATGAGTGATGGTACAGAACGTCATAGGCAAGATGCAGTAGATGGTATCGAGTACAGTATATACATACGAGATGAGTAATGTAGGGTATGTAAATATTATATTAAGTGGCATTGTTTAAAGTGGCTAGTGATACATTTTTTACATCCATTTTTCCATTATTAAAGTGTCTGGAGTTGAGTCAGTATGTTGGCAGCAGCCAGTCAATGTTAGTGGTGGCTGTTTAATAGTCTGATGGCCTTGAGATGGAAGCTGTTTTTCAGTCTCTCTGTCCCTGCTTTGATGCACCTGTACTGACCTCGCCTTCTGGATGATAGCGGGGTGAACAGGCAGTGGCTCAAGTGGTTGTTGTCCTTGATGATCTTTATGGCCTTCCTGTGACATCGGGTGGTTTAGGTGTCCTGGAGGGCAGGTAGTTTGCCCCCGGTGTTGCGTTGTGCAGACCTCACTACCCTCTGGAAAGCCGTACGTTGTGGGCGGAGCAGTTGCCGTACCAGGCGGTGATACAGCCCGACAGGATGCTCTCGATTGTGCATCTGTAAAAGTTTGTGAGTGCTTTTGGTGACAAGCCGAATTTCTTCAGCCTCCTGAGGTTGAAGAGGCGCTGCTGCGCCTTCTTCACCATGCTGTCTGTGTGGGTGGACCAATTCAGTTTGTCTGTGATGTGTACCCCAAGGAACTTTAAAACCCTCTCCACTACTGTCCCGTCAATGTGGATAGGGCGGGGTGCTCTCTCTGCTGTTTCCTGAAGTCCACGATCATCTCCTTTGTTTTGTTGAGTGTGAGGTTATTTTCCTGACACCACACTCCGAGGGCCCTCGCCTCCTCCCTGTAGGCCGTCTCGTCGTTGTTGGTAATCAAGCCTACCACTGTAGTGTCGTCCGCAAATTTGATGATTGAGTTTACATGCTTTGTAAGTAGGAAAACCTGCAAAATTGGCAGTGTATCAAATACTTGTTCTCCCCACTGTATGCGTTGCGGAAGTTAGAATAACAATGATCCAGGGTTTTACCAGCCTTGCTAGCACAGTTGATATGCTGATAGAATTTAGAGTCTTGTTTTCAGATTAGCCTTGTTAAAATCCCCAGCTACAATGAATGCAGCCTCAGGATATGTGGTTTCCAGTTTACATAGAGTCAAATAAAGTTTGTTCAGGGCCATCGATGTGTCTGCTTGTGGGGGGAATATATGCGGCTGTAATTATAATCAAAGAGAATTCTCTTGATAGATAATGAGGTCAACATTTGATTGTGAGGAATTATAAGTCAGGTGAACAGAAGGACTTGAGTTCCTGTATGTTTTTAAGATCACACCACGTCTCGTTAATCATAAGGCATACCCCCCGCTCCTCTTCTTACCAGAAAGATGCTTGTTTCTGTCGGCGTGATTCGTGAAGAAACCAGGTGGCTGTACCGACTCCGATAGCGTGTCTCGAGTGAGCCATGTTTCTGTGAAGCAAAGAACGTTACAGTCTCTTATGTCTCTCTGGAATGCTACCCATGCTCAGATTTCATCAATCTTGTTGTCAAGAGACTAGACTTTGGCGAGTAGTATGCTCGGGAGCGGTGCGCGATGTGCCCGTATCCGGAGCCTGACCAGAAGATCGCTTCGTCTGCCCCTTTTACGGCGTCATTGTTTTGGTTCGCCAGCTGGGATCCGATCCATTGTCCTGGGTGGTGGGCAAAACAGAGGATCCGCTTCGGGAAAGTCGTATTCCTGGTCGTAATGATGGTGAGTTGACTTTGCTCTTATATCCAGTAGTTCCTCTCGACTGTATGTAATAAAACCTAAGATTACCTGGGGTACCAATCTAAGAAATAACACGTAAAAAAACAAAATACTGCATAGTTTCCTAGGTTTCCTGCCATCTCTGTCGGCGCCGGAAGTCAGTGATTTATTTAGTATTCAAGGCTACCACAGCATTCTGCAGCAATAACCTATCCATCTGGTTTGCGCTTAGTCCCACTATCATTTGTTTTTCAACACACCTCCAGGCTGTGTAAGGGATATTTGACCAAGAAGGAAGTGATGGAGTTCTGCATCAGATGACCTGGCCTCCACAGTCACCCGATCTCAACCCAATTGAGATGGTTTGGGATAAGTTGGACCGCAGAGTGAAGGAAAAGCAGCCAACAAGTGGTCAGCATATGTGGGAACTCCTTCAAGACTGTTGGAAAAGCATTCCAGGTGAAGTTGGTTGAGAGAATGCCAAGAGTGTGCAAAGCTGTCATCAAAAATATAAAATGTATTTTGATTTAACAATTTTTTGGTTACTACATGATTCCATATGTGTTATTTCATAGTTTTGATGTCTTCACTATTATTCTACAATGTAGAAAACAGTAAAAATAAAGAAAAATCCTTGAATGAGTAAGTGTACAAACTTTTGACTGATACTGTACATGTACATATTACCTCAATTACCTCGACTAACCTGTACCCCTGCACATTGACGCAGTACCTGTACCCCCTGTATATATAGCCTCGTTATTTTCTTGTGTAACTTTTTAAAAACGTTTGGTTTATATCGTAAATATTTTCTTAACTCTTATTCTTCTTAACTGCATTGTTGGTTATGGGTTTGTTAGTAAGCATTTAACATTTAAGGTCTACCTGTTGTATTTGGCGCATGTGACATAACATTTGATTTGATTTGAGAGATTAATTTGGTGGGAGAAGAGAAGAGAAGAGAAGATCTACAACCCTTCAGAAATTAATGCTTTTCCAGGACCAGATTCCCTGCACAATCAGTGCGTTAACAAAATAATCAGATTTAGCTTTTCTAACTAGTTTTACACAGATTTCTCAATCTCCTAAATGATTGCCAATCTGGGTTTGAGTCCGTATAGCTAGTTTTAGCCCAGACAGCATCTCTATTACGAATGTATAACTTTGTCTAGCTCCAGTGTTTAAGGGAATATGCTCATCGACAACATTTTTATTGAACCTTTATGTATTTAGGCAAGTCAGTTAAGAACAAATTCTTATTTACAATGACGGCCTAACGGGGAACAGTGGGCTAACTGCCTTGTTCAGGGGCAGCACAACAGATTTACCTTGTCAGCTCGGGGATTCAATCCAGCAACCTTTCTTTCAGTTACACGCCCAGGACTCTAACCACTAGGTTACCTGCCAACCCAAATATTGAAGACATTTGAGAATTTTTTTAGAGCCAGCTCTGGATCATGAATAGATGAGATACAGTCAATGTCAGTCACTACATTGAAGATCATGTAAAAAGGCCTGTTCATTGAAATGTTTAAAATTCCTCTTTCTGATAAAACATGGTTTGGATCTAGGAATTCGCACATCCCTGATACATACACTAGGACAATGGTCACTTATATCTAAGGAAAACACCCCTCTTACAACATATTTTTCTGGGGTATTTGTAAATATGTGGTGAATCAAGGTTGATTTTGTAGGGTCCATCAGATTTGGAAGCATGGGCTTATTAATTAACTGGGTCAGATTTAATTTAACACAAAAATCCTTTAAACAATCAGACTCAAGGTTTCCACAGGCAAAGTCCCAACGATTAACACTTCAGAGGCTGAAAAGGAGGCTATTAAGTCAGTGAGTTCTATTAGCCCACATTTCTTAGCAGATGGTGGGCGGTAAACTCCCATGATTGTTATTGTAGAGTTACTTCCTAATTGGAGACTTAAGGCCAAAAATTCTAATTGCTTTGGGATGGTGACAGATTTTAACATTGAACAGAAAGGTGATATTTTACATATGTCTACACTGCCCCCTGTACTCTTCCTATCTGCCATAAATACTCTGTAACCATCAATAGCAATCTCAGAATCCATTTCTTTCTATTTTTTCTGGATTTTTGTAAAAGGCCCAGATCTTAATTTCTTCTATTTTAGACAATAGGCTATGTATGTTTAAGTGCATATTTTCTAACTCTTACTGTCTTTGTATTCCAGTGGTTTATCAATACAAGTCAGATCATTACATGTTGGATTTGTTGTTTCAGACCTCACAGAAGATTTCAAGGAAATGGGCACAATATGGCCATATTCAACACCTCTATGCTTGTGAGCACATGCAGTATGATAGCTAGATACAAGCCTGTTGATAGTATCGGAAGGGCTAATAGTAGTCTCCCTATTGTAGCTAACAGAACTATTTGTGAAATTTAGGTCAGCAATCAAAAGATAACTGTCGTCAAAGCTATTGACAAAACCAGTAGTTTCAACATTGGAACTAACAGCCATTGCAGGGAGGTAAATTAACAGGCACATGATAACTATTTATAACACACTCATCAGAAGCCAGCATCCCGGAGTCGCCTCTTTACTGTTGACGTTGAGACTAGTGTTTTGCGGGTACGATTTAATGAAGCTGCCAGTTGAGGACTTGTGAGGCGTCGTGTTTCTCAAACTACTGTAGACACTCCTATTTCTATTCTGGTTAGAGGCAGTTTGCGCTGTTCTATGAAGGCAGTAGTACACAGCGTTGTACGAGATCTTCAGTTTCATGGCAATTTCTCTCATGGAATAGCCTTAATATCTCAGAACAAGAATAGACCGACGAGTTTCAGGAGAAAGTCCTTTGTTTCTGGCCATTTTGAGCCTGTAAACGAACCCACAAATGCTGATGCTCCAGATACTCAACTAGTCCAAAGAAGCACAACAGTTTTCAGTTGTGTTAACATAATTGCAAAAGGGTTTTCTAATGATCAATTAGCATTTTAAAATTATCAACTTTAAAATTATCAACTTGGATTAGCTAACACAACATGTCATTGGAACACGGGAGTGATGGTTGAAGATGATGGGCATCTGTGCGCCTATGTAGATATTCCATTTTAAAAATCAGTTGTTTCCAGCTACAATAGTAATTTACGACATTAACAATGCCTACACTGTATTTTTGATCAATTTGATGTTATTTTAATGGACAAAAAAAATCTTTCAAAAACAAGGACATGTCTAAGTGACTCAACTTTTGACCGGTAGCGTACATGGAAAAAGAGTTAAAAATAAATCATAAGGAAGTATGTTTTGAAGTGTCTCCTCAACTCCTAAACGTACTCACTGTCAACTGCGTCTATTTTCATCAAACTTAACATGTGTAAATATTTGTATGAACATAATATGATTCATCAACTGAGACATAAACTGAACAAGTTCCACAGACTTATGACTAACAGAAATTGAATAATGTGTCCCTGAACAATGGGGGGGGGGGTCAAAATCAAAAGTAACAGCAGTATCTGGTTTGGCCACCAGCTGCATTAAGTACTGCAGTGCATCTCCTCATGGACTGCACCAGATTTGCCAGTTCTTGCTGTGAGATGTTACCCCACTCTTCCACCAAGGCACCTGCAAGTTCCCGGATATTTCTGGGGGAATGGCCTTAGCCCTCACCCTCCAATCCAACAGATCCCAGACGGTGCTCAATGGGATCAATTGAGATGCGGGCTCTTACCTGGTCATGGCAGAACACTGACATTCCTGTCTTGCAGGAAATCACGCACAGAACGAGCAGTATGGCTGGTGGCAATGTCATGCTGGAGGGTCATGTCTTCCCCACATGAGGGAGGAGGATGTCTTCCCTGTAAAGCATAGCGTTGAGATTGCCTGCAATGACAACAAGCTCAATCCGATGATGCTGTGACACACCGCCCCAGACCATGATGGACCCTCCACCTCCAAATCGATCCCACTCCAGACTACTGGCCTCGGTGTAACGCTCATTCCTTCGACGATGAATGCAAATCCGACCATCACCCCTGGTGAGACAAAACCGCAACTTTTTGCCAGTCCTGTCTGGTCCAGTGACCGTGATGTCTGGTGAGGACCTGCCTTTACAACAGGCCTACAAGCCCTCAGTCCTCTCTCAGCCTATTGCGGACAGTCTGATCACTGATGGATGAATTGTACAACAGGCCTACAAGCCCTCAGTCCTCTCTCAGCCTATTGCGGATAGTCTGAGCACTGATGGAGGAATTGTACGTTCCTGGTGTAACTCGGGCAGTTTTTGTTGCCATCCTGTACCTGTCCCGCAGGTGTGATGTTCGGATGTACTGATCCTGTGCAGGTGTTGTTACACGTGATCAGCTGTCCGTCTTGTCTCCCTGTAGCGCTGTCTTAGGCATCTCACAGTACGGACATTGCAATTTATTGCCCTGGCCACATCTGCAATCCCCATGCCTCCTTGCAGCATGCCTAAACCACGTTCACGCAGATGAGCAGGGACCCTGTGCATCTTTCTTTTGGTATTTTTCAGAGTCAGTATAAAGGCTTCTTTTAGTGTCCTAAGTTTTCATAACTGTGACCTTAATTGCCTAACGTCTGCAAGCTGTTAGTGTCTTAACAACCGTTCCACAGGTGCATGTTCATTAATTGTTTATGGTTCATTGAACAAGTCCTTTACAATGAAGATCTGTGAAGTTACAGTGCCTTGCGGAAGTATTCGGCCCCCTTGAACTTTGCGACCTTTTGCCACATTTCAGGCTTCAAACATAAAGATATAAAACTGTATTTTTTTGTGAAGAATCAACAACAAGTGGGACACAATCATGAAGTGGAACGACATTTATTGGATATTTCAAACTTTTTTAACAAATCAAAAACTGAAAAATTGGGCGTGCAAAATTATTCAGCCCCTTTACTTTCAGTGCAGCAAACTCTCTCCAGAAGTTCAGTGAGGATCTCTGAATGATCCAATGTTGACCTAAATGATTAATGATGATGATTACACACAGGTGGATTGTATTTAAGTCTCCGTATAAATGCACCTGCACTGTGATAGTCTCAGAGGTCCGTTAAAAGCGCAGAGAGCATCATGAAGAACAAGGAACACACCAGGCAGGTTCGAGATACTGTTGTGAAGAAGTTTAAAGCCGGATTTGGATACAAAAATATTTCCCAAGCTTTAAACATCCCAAGGAGCACTGTGCAAGCGATAATATTGAAAAGGAAGGAGTATCAGACCACTGCAAATCTACCAAGACCTGGCCGTCCCTCTAAACTTTCAGCTCATACAAGGAGAAGACTGATCAGAGATGCAGCCAAGAGGCCCATGATCACTCTGGATGAACTGCAGAGGTCTACAGCTGAGGTGGGAGACTCTGTCCATGGGACAACAATCAGTCGTATGTTGCACAAATCTGGCCTTTATGGAAGAGTGGCAAGAAGAAAGCCATTTCTTAAAGATATCCATAAAAAGTGTTGTTTAAAGTTTGCCACAAGCCACCTGGGAGACACACCAAACATGTGGAAGAAGGTGCTCTGGTCAGATGAAACCAAAATTGAATTTTTTGGCAACAATGCAAAACGTTATGTTTGGCGTAAAAGCAACACAGCTCATCACCCTGAACACACCATCCCCACTGTCATACATGGTGGTGGCAGCATCATGGTTTGGGCCTGCTTTTCTTCAGCAGGGACAGGGAAGATGGTTAAAATTGATGGGAAGATGGATGGAGCCAAATACAGGACCAGATGGAACCTGATGGAGTCTGCAAAAGACCTGAGACTGGGACGGAGATTTGTCTTCCAACAAGACAATGATCCAAAACATAAAGCAAAATCTACAATGGAATGGTTCAAAAATAAACATATCCAGGTGTTAGAATGGCCAAGTCATAGTCCAGACCTGAATCCAATCGAGAATCTGTGGAAAGAACTGAAAACTGCTGTTCACAAATGCTCTCCATCCAACCTCACTGAGCTCGAGCTGTTTTGCAAGGAGGAATGGGAAAAAATTTCAGTCTCTCGATGTGCAAAACTGATAGAGACATACCCCAAGCGACTTACAGCTGTCATCGAAGCAATAAGGGGGCTGAATAATTTTGGACGCCCAATTTTTCCGTTTTTGATTTGTTAAAAAAGTTTGAAATATCCAATAAATGTTGTTCCACTTCATGATTGTGTCCCACTTGTTGTTGATTCTTCACAAAAAAATACAGTTTTATATCTTTATGTTTGAAGCCTGAAATGTGGCAAAAGGTCGCAAAGTTCAAGGGGGCCGAATACTTTCGCAAGGCACTGTATTTGGATTTCTACGAATTATCTTTCAAAGACAGCGTCCTGAAAAGGGGACATTTCCTTTTTTTGCTGAGTTTATATCTGAGATATGAGATTTATTTTATAGTGGAATTACGCATCTACCTTGACGTGGAAATGCTCGATTCACTTACATACACTTTTCGTCCAGGTACCGGGTTACCTTCAGACGAGTCCTGTGACACTTGTGGGTGTCGTAGAGTAAAACAAAGAATACAATCGTGTCCGTGAGAGTCATATTAGTGTGTAGCCCAAACCATTTGGACGCTACAGAGAGATGTTGGCACATCAGCGTTACAGACTTCAGATGCGAGTCCCATGATGGTTTTGTGAGTATAGCTCAGTAGGCTACTGACGAGTCACTCACTTTAGGACTTGCCTGACAGTCATGTCAATGGACTAAATACACTGCTCAAAAAAATAAAGGGATCACTTAAACAACACCATGTAACTCCAAGTCAATCACACTTCTGTGAAATCAAACTGTCAACTTAGGAAGCAACACTGATTGACAATAAATTTCACATGCTGTTGTGCAAATGGAATAGACAACAGGTGGAAATTATAGGCAATTAGCAAGACACTCCCAATAAAGGAGTGGTTCTGCAGGTGGTGACCACAGACCACTTCTCAGTTCCTATGCTTCCTGGCTGATGTTTTGGTCACTTTTGAATGCTGGCTGTGGTTTCACTCTAGTGGTAGCATGAGACGGAGTCTACAACCCACACAAGTGGCTCAGGTAGTGCAGCTCATCCAGGATGGCACATCAATGCGAGCTGTGGCAAGAAGGTTTGCTGTGTCTGTCAGCGTAGTGTCCAGAGCATGGAGGCGCTACCAGGAGACAGGCCAGTACATCAGGAGACGTGGAGGAGGCCGTAGGAGGGCAACAACCCAGCAGCAGGACCGCTACCTCCGCCTTTGTGCAAGGAGGAGCAGAAGGATCACTGCCAGAGCCCTGCAAAATGACCTCCAGCAGGCCACAAATGTCAGAAACAGACTCCATGAGGGTGGTATGAGGGCCCAATGTCCACAGGTGGGGGTTGTGCTTACAGCCCAACACCGAGCAGGACGTTTGGGATGCCAGAGAACACCAAGATTGGCAAATTCGCCACTGGCGCCCTGTGCTCTCCACAGATGAAAGCAGGTTCACACTGAGCACATGTGACAGATGTGACAGTCTGGAGACGCCGTGGGGAACGTTCTGCTGCCTGCAACATCCTCCAGCATGACCGGGTTGGCGGTGGGTCAGTCATGGTGTGGGGTGGCATTTCTTTGGGGGGGCCAGAGGTAGCCTGACTGCCATTAGGTACCGAGATGAGATCCTCAGACCCCTTGTGAGACCATATGCTGGTGCGGTTGGCCCTGGGTTCCTCCTAATGCATGACAATGCTAGACCTCATGTGGCTGGAGTGTGTCAGCAGTTCCTGCAAGAGGAAGGCATTGATGCTATGGACTGGCCCACTCGTTCCCCAGACCTGAATCCAATTTGAGCACATCTGGGACATCATGTCTTGCTCCATCCACCAACGCCACGTTGCACCACAGACTGTCCAGGAGTTGGCGGATGCTTTAGTCCAGGTCTGGGAGGAGATCCCTCAGGAGACCATCCGCCACCTCATCAGGAGCATGCCCAGGTGTTGTAGGGAGGTCATACAGGCACGTGGAGGCCACACACACACTACTGAGCCTCATTTGGACTTGTTTTAAGGACATTACATCAAAGTTGGATCAGCCTGTAGTGTGGTTTTCCACTTTAATTTTGAGTGTGACTCCAAATCCAGACCTCCGTGGGTGGATAAATTTGATTTCCATTGATAATTTTTGTGTGATTTTGTCAGCACATTCAACTATGTAAAGAAAAAAGTATTTAATAAGAATATTTCATTCATTCAGATCTAGGATGTGTTATTTTAGTGTTCCCTTTATTTTTTGAGCAGTGTTCTTAAAATATAATCAAGGTCTTTAGTTTACTTGTCCCAATGCGATACCATGGATATATAACTACGTTAAATGATTTCTCAATGGCAAGGCTATATGAGATCAACTTTATTCAGTCAATTCAACATCTTTTATAAACTAGTGAAGCTTGCAGTTTGTCAATCAAAGCACAGTAACGGCCCTGCTACCCTACAACCATCAATCATCCGGCGTTGCCATCGGACATCAGCCGTTGAGGGTATGCTTCCTTTGAAATCAATGAAAGATGCTGCCCCCGTTGCATCATGTTCAACGTCCAAGCTCAAGAATTGGTTGAAATAAGGAATCTTCAAGCTAGCAGAAACTCTAGCTAGCTACGTTGACTATGTTTACAATGTAAACAAAACAAAAGCAACAAGTAATTAGAGCATCATTTAGTTTACAATTTGCTCTGTTTTGCAGGTAGAAAGCCACATTAACACACTGTTGGCAAAGCAACACTTATAGTGGAGCTGAAGCGTAAGCCTATGCACCACCACTACGTGGCTACATATGAAACAGCAAAAGAAAATAAATTAATGTGCCAAAAAAACAATAGGCTAAGTGGATTTCAACTCATCGTTATCACATTATATGGGACTTGCAAATTGACTCAGAGACAATGAAGGAGCATCTGCCTCTTTGAGCTCCCAAGTGGCGCATCAGTCTAAGGCACTGCATCTCAGTGCAAGGTGCGTCACCACAGACCCTGGTTCGATTCCAAGCTGTATCACAACCGGCCATGATTGGGAGTCCCAATGGGTTACGCACAATTGGCCCAGCGTTGTCCGGGTTAGGGTTTGGCCGGGGTGGGCCGTCATTGTAAATAAGAATTTGTTCTTAAAAATCGTTTATTCTTTGAATTTGCGCCTAAATGACATACCCAAATCTAACTGCTCAGGCCCTGAAGCAAGCATATGCATATTCTTCGTACCGTTTGAAAGGAAACACTTTGTAGTTTGTGGAAATGTGAATTGAATGTAGGAGAATATAACACAATAGATCTGGTAAAAGAAAAAACCAACCAGTGTTTTTGTACCACCATCGTTGAAATGCAAGCGAAAGGTTATAGTTATAGCCATCACTCTGGTTGTAATTCCGATAGTGTCCACAAGATGGCAGCAGTGTATGTGCAAAGTTTCAGATGGATAACTTGGAGTATGACTGATCCTGAAGCCTTTTAGTGGGAAGTCCCCAGGTACATTTGGGCAAATCGTGAAGGAGACATTTGCATTCATATTCCATTTTTTCTGCAAGAATATCTTCACATCTGTATACTTGGACTTTGGCTTTCCATGTATTAGTAGCCATATTATAAGTTCAACATTTTCAAAACCACCAGTTTTCATAACTTCATAACTCTCTGAATATCCTTATAATTTTTGTCCAAAATGAAAAGGCATGCTATCGTACAAGGTTAGAAGCTACATTTTACGACATATACATGGTTTCCGCATACTCCCGTAAAGCCCAGCTCATTGGCTATCTACCTAGCTTTGTTTGACCCCGATTGTTGCTTATTTGAAAAAGATACAGTCGTTCAAGTGATGGCTGCCCGTGTCATCGGTGTGCCATGAAGGCGTCGCTCTCTGACCAAATATGGTGTTCTGTAGGATATACTACACCCTAATGAAATAGTGAAGTCTGGTTACCTTCTAGGATCTCTGAGGAATACATACGAACGTGATTTGACTGGTTGAAACAACATTTAGGGTTAGATTTTCACAGATTCCTTTTTTTGCAAATTGAACGAGTGGAAATACAAAATCGATCGTGCATGATATATGGACCTTTTTAGAATATGAAAAAGGATTTTATCTAACAAAACAACACTTCGTGTTATCTCTGGGACCCTTTGGACGATAAATCAGAGCAAGATTTTCAGAATGAAAGTACACATTTCACCTTCAGAGGTGAAATAATCAAACCTATCGCGGTGAAAAAAAAACAATTTTGTTGTTAGGAGCAATAGCATGGCATTTTTTCGCAGTAATAGCTACTGTAAATTGGACAGTGTAGTTATATTAACAAGAATTTAAGCTTTCAGCCGATATAAGACGCTTATATTTACCGACATTTGTTGTTACTCTAAAATCTGCGATCTTGACATAACGCGCTGAACGATTTACAACTGTCCCATTGACGGAACGCCGATCCTTACGTTTTTTTTAACTGACTTGTCTAGTTAAATATAGGTTAAATAAAAATAAAAATGTTTGCTATAGGTTATTGAGGCAATACAAACATAATGTGACTAAAATGACAGGGTATTTAGTTGACTAAAATGTCCCACAGTTTTCCTAATTTTGACAATAGCTAGACTAAATCCTTATTCAAATGGTAAAAATGTGACTAAGACTTAATGATATTTTAGTCAAAATGACTATGCCTAGACTAAATCTAAATTTTTAAAAAGTGCCAAAATTAACACTGATCTGAATGCATCTGAGAAGTTGAATATATTACACTTTGATCAACTTGAAATGATAGTTTGTTATCTTCATACATGGACAATGAATGCCATATATACCATATTGAAACAGAATATTTAAATATTGAATGACATTTATTTTGAATTTTAAAATTGAATGCAATATTTATTCAATTCAGTTTCAAATAATGAAAAAGTTAAATTTATTAATTCAATGATTTCAAAAATATAGATTTTTTTAAATGCAATATCCTAATACAACTTCAGAATGATGGAATTCAAATACATTTTCTCAAGTAAAATTCTTTAAAAAATACCAGTTACTCAAATACACATGTATTTGAACCCAGGTCTGATATGTATATGAGGATGCATGCATTTACAGATGTGTCCTGAGCTCCCAGTAGTAACCAACCTCTGCTGTCTGTCCGTTTCAGGGTCTGTTGGCACGGGGCGAGTGGCCCAACCCGCTGCGGGAGAAGAACATGGCGGTGAACAGCTTCCTGCGTTCCTGGCTGCCACGGCTGGGCCATACCCAGTTCCTGGATGTGGGGGCGGGCTTCGTGCACTCTGACGAGACCATCTCCACCAGGGACATGTTTGACTTCCTGCACCTGACAGCGGCGGGCTACCGGGCTATCGCCAAGCCCCTCATTGACCTGCTGCTACAGATACTGGAGGAGACGCCTGAGGAGAAGAGGGCCTCGCTGGTCTGAGAGCCACGGCCCAGGGGCCACACACCCACACAGCCAGGGGCATGCCTCACTCATTCACTCTGCTGGGGTGTAGCTGGAATTTGCCTAAAACCACTAATCCAGGATCTGGTCCTAGATCTGATCTGTTCATAGATATATCCTAGATCTGATTTGGTCCTAGGTCTGTTGTTATGGGCAAGATCTGTGGCAACTTCTACCTCTACAGGGAATGGGGGGGGAGTAGTTAGGGGTGAGGCATGCTCCTGTCTATTGAGATGGGGTCAGATCAAGATGTCACTTGCTGGGCCAAGCAGAGAGATTGGGCACTCATTTGAGTGGAACTGGAACTGCAGGAGAGGAGGGGGAGTGCATGGGTTCATGTGCATGTGTGCATGGAGACATAGTTGACGGTGTGGAGAAGTGAAAGAGAGAGCAACAACAATAATTCCAGAGACATCATACACGCTGTAGCAGCAACAGAGGATAGAGAGCGATCCGACACCTGCACAAGCTGTATAGAGAGGCTAATGGCAAACATTCATAGACTCTGAGAGAAGAGAGACACACACACAGACACTGTATTAGACTTTAAAAATGTCAGCTTTGCCAATTGTTATGTAAATTAGCTTCCTACTTGGGCACAGCTTAACAGCACAGTAATAAACACTCCTATATATTCCCTCTCAGAAATCTGTTTGAGTTGGCTCCATATGCCCTAGTCTAAACCAACAGCCCTTTAAAAGCTCTAAACCGCCATCTGAGTACCAACTGTAATCTTCTCTCCTCCCTCCCTCATTCTGTGCCTTGACACACAAAACGGTGAAGTCCAGCTATCCTCCCATACCTGCCTTCTGCCACACACACACACACATTGGCTTTCTCTCCCTTTCTTATACATAGGACACTACACTCTCCTACAGACTCCAATACCTGCTTACTCGGTCTCTCGCCTACTCTTCATTCTGTCCCTATTTTGTCTCGTTGTGTGTAGTATACAGAACTCCGATCCATCCCTGTCCACACTACCACCTGCCTCCTAACATATGACATTGTCGCAGGACGTCTTAAACAGTTGCATCATGATAAAGCTACTGACATGGAATTACATAGATTCAATAGTCTACTACCACACTAAAACCCAACCACGGGTCACAATCCTGTTTTGTCTCTTCCTGGTGCAGTTGAACTGAAGTGGTTTCTGAGGTCCTCTTGCTCTCATGTTACTAGCTACTGTCTTTAAGGAAATGTAGCTTCTTTTTTTACAACCAAATCTCTGTTTTGATGTCAATGGCAAATTTATAGAAGGGTTCAAACACTTTTTGTTTTTATTTTGTGTGATTTCACTTGTTTTTGAGAAACTTACCCCAGCCATCATTTCCTCGTCCTCGTTGTGCAGTACTGGGGCTCTGAACAAATGCTCCAAAAACACCCAAATACGTCCTTTTATAAATGGAAACACTCTCAGTATAGTGATTCGTGATGCAGGTCTTTTGAACTTTATGCGCAACTTTATATTTAATTTTGTGCGACTCAAGCCGTCATGCCCCTATCCAGCTGTTCCATTGTCTATGTAGCCTGCTGCTAGAATGGGCGGAGAGATATCACTCGGGTTGTCTGTTTCATGTGTACAACATCTAAAGACCTGCATCACTATACTGAGAGCTTTTCTCTTTTTAAAAGGATGTATTTGGGTGTTTCGGAGCCTCCGTACTGCACATCGAGGATAACGAAAATGAATCGCTGGTTGGGGTAAGTTTCTCAAAAACAAGTGAAATCACCAAGTGTCTGGACATGCCATATACATTTTTTTTTAAATGATTTGGTTGTAAAAAGCTAAATTGTCCTTTAAGCTCTACACATATTCTTCTTGTGCTGTGTGTGTGTGTGTGTGTGTGTGTGTGTGTGTGTGTGTGTGTGTGTGTGTGTGTGTGTGTGTGTGTGTGTGTGTGTGTGTGTGTGAACCTTCAACACTGGCTTGGGTGAGAAGTGTGTACAGTATGTGTCACTTATGGTTGGTTGTATGACTGTTTAGAAGTGACCCATTTGTATATAATACATATATGTGAAGCTTGGATAGATGGCCTTGTATTGCGGATGTGGTAGTGTTTGTAAGATAATTAACGATAGCGAGCATCTGTATTTGGTGCAAACTACGCTACATTCTCACATGCTTAAGTGTTCCAATAAAAGACCATGAATGTACATAATTTGTGGTGTTGCTTCATTTCACTTGATTTTAAGGTGTAAGTGTGAATAGTTATTTTATCATCAAGGTTTGTGATTAGCTAGCCTATCTGCGATTCAGTCACTGCATTACTAACTTAACCTCTCGAGCGGCTATTCCCAAACTGGGGTATGCCAAATTAAAATGTGATTCACATTCAAACAGTCCATTTAGATTTTCCAACCGGGCTATACATTTTGGGTGATTTTTCTTTTTTTCTCACCGGAGTAGCCTCGTTTCACTGGCAAAAATTAAATTAAACCGTCTAGTGACACAATGTCAAATACAGGTAGCCTAGTCAAATAATTAACATCCAATCACATTGACCGTTACTCTCTCGGGAATTCCACAAACGGTCCGTATGTAGCCAAACGTAGCTGCAGCTCATTCCGTTTGCTAGAAAATTTATAAATGGTTTGAAAAAGTAAGGCCGCGTCCGTAGAGACACATCAGCTCTACTGGTAGTACTGCTACGACCAGTGCTTCCACGAGCACATCCAATGCTAGCATGAGTAATTCTACATTTGTTGCTGGCCCAGCTAGCATAGACATTGACAGTTGTGAATCTAATGCAGCCGAAGAGCTACTGCCCCCTTACCAGGGAAAGCCCCAAACAACCGACAGGGACGTTTGACCATCAGAAACAAATGTAGAATTACTCATGCTAGCATTGGATGTGCTCGTGGAAGCAGAACAACTTGTGTCGTCGACAGGTGCAGGTATAGTACTGCTGGTCGTAGCAGTACTACCAGTAGAGCTGATGTGTGCTGGTTATCAAGAGGCAAAGTATTGACACATTTTTTAAATTGAGAGATGGGCTTAAAGTTAACTTGCTAGTTAAATAAAGGTTACATTTAATTATCACTTGTCTGACTGCTTGCATGATGACGAGTTTCTCACACGACTGGCCTATCTGGGTGACTGCTTGAATGATCTGAATCTAGGATTACAGGGACTCTCTGCAACTATATTCAATTTGCAGAACACTGTCTGCAATAACGAGGACAACACACAAGTCTTTCCATCATTGAACTCAAACTTACAGATAATGTCAAATGTGATATAGCAAAGCACCTGAGTGAGCTGGGTTTGCAATTACGCACGTACTTTCCCGAAACGGACGACACTAACAACTGGATTCGTTATCCCTTTCATGCCCTGCCTCTAGTCCACTTACCAATATCTGAACAAGAAAGCCTCATTGAAATTGTAACAAGCGGTTCTGTGAAAATGTCATTTAATCAGAAGCAACTGCCAGATTTCTGGATAGGGCTGCGCTCAGAGTATCCTGCCTTGGCAAATTGCGCTGTTAAGACACTGATGCCCTTTGCAACCATGTACCTATGTAAGAATGGATTCTCGGCCCTCCCTAGCATGAAAACTAAATACAGGCACCGACTGTGTGGAAAATGAATTAAGACTGAGACTCTCCCCAATACAATCCAATATTGCAGAGTTATGTGCATCCTTTCAAGCACACCCTTCTCATTAACCTTCGCCCCAGTCTGAGGGCCTGAGCGCTCTTGCTCCATTCATCTTTCCCTTGATCCTGACTAGTCTCCCAGTCCCTGCCGCTGAAAAACTTCCCCACAGCATGATGCTGCCATCACCATGCTTCACCGTAGGGATGGTGCCAGGTTTCCTCCAGATGTGACGCTTGGTATTCAGGCCAAAGAGTTCAATCTTGGTTTCATCAGACCAGAGAATCTTGTTTCTCATGGTCTGAGAGTCCTTTAGGTGCCTTTTTTTCAAACTCCAAGCAGGCTGTCATGTGCCTTTTACTGAGGAGTAGCTTCTGTCTGGCCACTACCTTAAAGGCCTGACTGGTGGAGTGCTGCAGAGATGGTTATCCTTCTGGAAGGTTCTCCAATCTCCACAGAGGAACTCTGTCAGAATGACCAACGGGTTCTTGGTCACCTCCCTGACTAAGGCCCTTCTCCTCCGATTGGTCAGTTTGGCCGGGTGGACAGTTCTTGGAAGCGTCTTGGTGGTTCCAAACTTCTTCCATTTAAGAATGATGGAGGCCACTGTGTTCTTAAGGACCTTCAATGCTGCAGAAATGTTTTGGTACCCTTCCCCAGCACTGTGCCTTGACACAATCCTGTCTGGGAGCTCTACAGATAATTCCTCTGACATCATGGCTTGGTTTTTGCTCTGACATGCACTGTCAACTGTGGGAGCTTATATAGACAGGACATGAATTGGAAAGGCACACACCTATCGATTTGAATATACCACAGGTGGACTCCAATCAAGTTGTAGAAACATTTCAAGGATAATCAATGGAAACAGGATGCACCTGAGCTCACTTTCGAGTCTCCAAGCAAAGGGTCTGAATACTTATGTAAATAAGGTATGTTTTTGATTTTTTATGAATAAGTAAAAATGTCTAAAAACCTGTTTTAGATTTGTCATTATGGGGTACTGTGTGAAGATTGATGAGGGAATTTTTAAAAAATGTTTAAGAACAAGGCTGTAATGTAAGAAAATGTGGGAAATGTCAAGGGGCCTGAATACTTTTCGAATGCACTGTATATATATTTTTTGATGTTGTTGGGGGAAACAAACTCAATATAATTTAAAATGACTAAAACCAAATTGAAACTGTGTAGAAATTATAATGGACCAACATGCATACCGTTAATTGACTGTGTCCCGCTCGCTAATAATCACGTAATGAAAGCTTGATAGTCAGGGAGCATCAAGATTTCTTTTTTTTTTAAACAATAGAGAACTCTCTTTTTGCAAGTTTTGACAGCAAGGAAATGTTTTATAAATTCAGTGCGGCCCTCCGGACATCGTTGAAGAACAAATGTGGGCAAAATTTGTTTGATACCCCTGCTGTATATGGATCTAACAAATATTGTTTATCATGACATCCAACACTAGGGCATGTTTAGTGATATTGAATATATCCAGTTACATACGTAAAGTATGTCAGTATTAATGTATACAATTTATGTACTAAGATTTTGCATATCAGAAACAACACATAGATAAGTGTCATCTGCCGTTCCAGAAAAATGTTAATACTTTGACATTCAGAGGATTGATAGTAACCCCAGTACATAGCATCAGGCAAACCCAGTAACCCATGCATGTACAGTACCAGTCAAAAGTTTGGACACACCTACTCATTCAAGGGTTTTTCTTTATTTTTTACTATTTTCTACATTGTAAAATAATAGTAAAGACATCAAAACTATGAATTACACATGGGGAATCATGTAGTAACCAAAAAAGTATTGAACAAATCAAAATATATTTATATTTCAGATTCTTCAAAGACGGTACCCTTTGCCTTGATGACAGCTTTGCACACTCTTGGCATTCTCTCAACAAGCTTTTTTTTACCCTTTATTTAACTAGGCAAGTCAGTTAAGACCAAATTCTTATTTTCAATGACGGCCTAGGAACAGTGAGTTAACTGCCTGTTCAGGGGCAGAAAGACAGATTTGTACCTTGTCAGCCCGGAGGTTTGAACTTGCAACATTCTGGTTACTAGTCCAACGCTCTAACCACTAGGCAACCCTGCCGCCATGAGGTAGTCACCTGGAATGCATTTCAAATAACAGGTGTGCCTTGTTAAAAGTTAATGTGTGGGATTTCTTTCCTTCTTAATGCGTTTGAGACAATCAGTTGTGTTGTGACATGGTTGCTATTGTTTGAGGAGAGTGCACAGTTTTGAACATGAAAAGTTATTAATAAACAAATTAGGCATATTTGGGCAGTCTTGATACCAAATTCTGAACAGCAATGCAATTGTTCATTGGATCAGTCTAAAACTTTGCACATACACTGCGGACATCTAGTGGCCAAAATCTAAATTGCAACTGGGCTGGAATAATACATTATGGCCTTTCTCTTGCATTTCAAAGATGATGGTACAAAAAATACCTAAACATTGTTGTTTTTTTCTTTGTATTATCTTTTACCAGATCTAATGTGTTATATTCTCCTACATTCCTTTCACATTTCCACTAATTTCCAAGTGTTTCCTTTCAAATGGTACCAAGAATATGCATATCCTTGCTTCAGGGCCTGAGCTCCAGGCAGTTAGATTTGGGTATGTCATTTTAGGAGAAAATTGAAAAAAAGGGGCCGATCCTTATTAAAACATGGTCAGTCAATATGGAACATTTTGAAAGTACAGTCGCAAAAACCATCAAGCGCTATGAAGAAACTGGCTCTCATGAGGACTGCCACAGGAAAGGAAGACCCAGAGTTACCTCTGCTGCAGAGGATGAGTTCATTAGATTTACCAGCCTCAGAAATTGCATCACAAATAAATGCTTCACAGAGTTCAAGTAACAGACACATCTCACCATAAACTGTTTAGAGGAGATGTGAATCAGGCCTTCATGGTCGAATTGCTGCAAAAAAAACAACTAAAAGAGCACCGATCAGAAGAAGAGACTTGCTTTGGCCAAGAAACACGAGCAATGGACATTAGACCAGTGGAAATCTGTCCTTTGGTCTGATGAGTCGAAAATTTGATTTTTGGCTCCAGCCGCTGTGTCTTTGTGAGACACGGAGTAGGTGAATGGTTGATCTCAGCATGTGTAGTCCTCACCGTGAAGCATGGAGGAGGTGGTGTGATGGTGTGGGAGCGCTTTGCTGGTGACACTGTCAGTGATTTATTTAGAATTCAAGGTACACTTACCCATCATGGCTACCACAGCATTCTGCAGCTATACGGTCGTGGCCAAAAGTTTTGAGAATTACACAAATATTAATTTTACAAAAGTCTGCTGCCTCAGTGTCTTTAGATATTTTTGTCAGATGTTACTATGGAATACTGAAGTATAATTACAAGCATTTCATGAGTGTCAAATGCTTTTATTGGCAATTACATGAAGTTGATGCAAAGAGTCAATATTTGCAGTGTTCTTTTTCAAGACCTCGACAAACTGCCTTGGCATGCTGTTAATTAACTTCTGGGCCACATCCTGACTGATGGCAGCCCATTCTTGCATAATCAATGCTTGGAGTTTGTCCAAATTTTTGGGGTTTTGTTTGCCTACAAGTTCTCAATGGGATTAAGGTCTGGGGAGTTTCCTGGCCAAGGACCCAAAATATTGATGTTTTGTTCCCCGAGCCATTTAGTTATCACTTTTGCCTTATGGCAAGGTGCTCCATCATGCTGGAAAAGGCATTGTTCATCACCAAACTGTTCCTGGATGGTTGGGAGAAGTTGCTCTCGGAGGATGTGTTTTGCAGAATATCAGTCTGTCCCTGATGTTTTTCCTGGAGAGAAGTGGCTTCTTTGCTGCCCTTCTTGACACCAGGCCATCCTCCAGAAGTCTTCACCTCACTGTGCATGCAGATGCACTCACAACTGCCTGCTGACATTCTTGAGCAACCTCTGTACTGGTGCCCAGATCCTGCAGCTGAATCAACTTTAGGAGACGGTCCTGGCGCTTGCTGGACTTTCTTGGGCACCCTGAAGCCTTCTTCACAACAATTGAACCGCTCTCCTTGAAGTTCTTGATAATCCAATAAATGGTTGATTTAGGTGCAATCTTATTGGCAGCAATATCCTTGCATGTGAAGCCCTTTTTGTGCAAAGCAATGATGATGGTGTCAGGACCCGGTTACGAACCTGGGTCTCCGGAGTGAGAAACAGTCACTTAACCAACTGAGCCACGAATAGTCAGCAGAACCCAGAAGATGAGGCAGACACAGCAGTACTTAAGACGGTGTATTTAATAAAGTAAAAAGGAGAAGTCCTTAAATACAAAAATGGCAAATCCAAAAGGTGGTAGGAATAGCACAAAAAAGCCTCAAGAGATACTCAAAAACAAAACAGAATTCCACAAGAGCATCCACCGGAATCGACAAGAATACACAGAACACTAGGGCTGGGTGCTAACATACAAACACAGAGCACAGAACTGAGGGAAACTAAGGGTTTAAATACAATCAGGGGAAACGAGGCACAGGTGCAAATAATAATGGGGAACAAGGGAAAAAACATAAGGTCAAAAAGCACAATGGGGGCATCTAGTGACCAAAACCCGGAACAACCCTGGCCAAATCCTGACAGATGGCACATGTTTCCTTGCAGGTAACCATGGCTGACAGAGGAAGAACAATGATTCCAAGCACCACTCTCCTTTTGAAGCTTCCAGTCTGTTATTCGAACTCAATCACCATGACAGAGTGATCTCCAGCCTTGTCCTCGTCAACACTCACACCTGTGTTAACGAGAGAATCACTGACATGATGTCAACTGGTCCTTTTGTGACATGTCTAGAATGCAGTGTAAATGTTTTTGGGGGGATTCAGTTCATTTGCATGGCAAAAAGGGACTTTGCAATTAATTGCAATTCATCTGATCACTCTTCATAACATTCTGGAGTATGTTCAAATTGCCATCATTCAAACTGAGGCAGCAGACTTTGTGAAAACTCACATTTGTGTCATTCTCAAAACTTTTGGCCACGACTATACACCATCCCATCTGGTTTGCGCTTAGTGGGACAATCATTTGTTTCTCAACAGGACAATGATCCAACACACCTCCAGGCTGTGCATCGGCCTCACTTAAAGAGCAGCACCACCCCAGGTAACAGACATCCAGGCTCACTGAAACTCTCGAAGGGAGGTATAGGGCTTATAAAGAAAGCAGGATATAGCCAACATTGGAAAATGGAGGAATTGAATGACCAGGCATAGAGTTGCTGAAAGACAGCAGATATTATTTATTGGAAAGAAATGTAAGAATTAAATGTTTGCCATTTGAAATATGGATCATATTCATCAAAAGTAATTTAAAGGTTATTAATGTGTCTAACAGTGGCATTTTGTACTCTAAAGTTTGAGGATAAATATTTGGTGTTAGATTCAAATGTGTTTGGTTGTGTGAAACATTGAATGTTAAGTTGCTTGCTTCTCAATATTTTTATCTGACCCATCCCCCTCCCTTTTTATCTCATCTCCTCTCTCAGTCCCTCACCATAAAGTTTGTCGCTCTTGCACTGACTCTCTTGTTGGCAGTAGGTCAGTATTAGCTCTAATGTTATATGACATAGTACATTGTTTTGTGTAGAGGCCTGAACTCTATAGCTAGCTGAGTACAAGTAAGAGACAAAAATATCTCCACTCAAAGTTAACTTCTATCAGATTATTCTGTCTTCATGTTCTCTTCCCTACAAACCCTCATCCTTCTTTCCATAATAGCAATGGATTGCTCTGGTCTCTCCCTCATTTTACCCTCCACTTCTCTGTACCCCCAGGATGAAGCTGTCCAAGATCTTCGACAAGCTGCATGAGTATGCCCAGACTGCTTCCCAGACCCTGGCCCCCTACGGCGATGCCTTCAGCACCCAGTTCCTTGATACCTCTGAGCAGGTGCATCAGATGGTGATGGCTGATGTCGAGGACCTCCACACCCAGCTAGAGCCCAAGCGTAAGAAGCTGCAGCAGGTCCTCCAGAAGCACGTTAAGGAGTATCGCAAGAAGCTGGAGCCCGTCTTCCAGGAGTACGTCTCCAAGCGCCGCGAGGATATGGATACCTTGAGGGACAAGCTGCAGACCCTGGTTGATGAGATGCGCGCCAAGGTTGAGGAGACCAAGTCCAAGCTGATCCCCATAGTTGAGGTTGTCCGCACCAAGCTGACCGAGTGACTGGAGGAGCTGACGCCCCTACGCTGATGAGTACAAGGAGCAGCTTGTGAAGTCAATCTGTGAAGTGAAGGAGGTGTCCACATACACCCCTGACCTCCTGACCTCCAAAGCAAGGTGGAGCCCTACTTAGAGGTCCTAAAGAACAGGGTCATGGACTTCTAAGATACCGTCTTCACGGCCATAAAGGCATAAGAACCTGTGACCCTGGTCAGTTAGGACTCCACCTCCCCTCAACTATGTAAGGCACTAACTGGCAGCCTCCTCGCAACAGCACATTACAACAAGAACGGCTGAGACTTGCACAGATACACTAACTGGTGGTGAATGTCTCCACGTAGTGGCCACCTTCACTGTGTGATTCCATCCACATGAACATGGCCTGTCTCAGTTTCATGCTTGCTATTGCTTGGTGAAAGAAACTTGGTGTACCTGGGGTGTAATCATTACTCCAAATGAAAACTAGCATTTCTATTGGACAGATTCAGGTTGGTCCTTCCCTGTTTGCTGAACCTGTCCAATAGAAATGCTAGCTTTGCAAATGTTTGGAGTAATGATTACACCTCATAGTACCCTGTCTTTCAAAGATAATTCGTTAATAATCCAAATAACCTCACAGATCTCCATTGTAAAGGGTTTAAACAGTGTTTCCCATGCTTGTTCAATGAACCATAAACAACTAATTAACATGCACCTGTGGAACGGTCGTTAACACTAACAGCTTACAGACGGTAGGCAATTAAGGTCACAGTTATGAAAACTTAGGACACTAAAGAGGCCTTTCTACTGACTCTGAAAAACACCAAATGAAAGATGCCCAGGGTCCTTGCTCATCTGCGTGAACGTGGCTTAGGCATGCTGTAAGGAGGTATGAGTACTGCAGACATGGCCAGGGCAATAAATTGCAATATCCGTACTGTGAGACGCCTAAGACAGCGCTACAGGGAGACAGGATGGACAGTTGATCGTCCTCGCAGTGGCAGACCACGTGTAACAACACCTGCACAGGATCGGTACATCCGAACATGACACCTGCGGGACAGGTACAGGATGGCAACAACAACTGCCCGAGTTACACCAGGAACGCACAATTCCTCCATCAGTGCTCAGACTGTCCACAATAAGCTGAGAGAGGCTGGACTGAGGGCTTGTAGGCCTGTTTTAAGGTAGGTCCTTACCAGACATCACTGGCAACAACATTGCCTATGGGCACAAACCCACCGTCGCTGGATCAGACAGGACTGGCAAAAAGTGCTCTTCACTGACGAGTCACGGTTTTGTCTCACCGGGGGTTATGGTCTGATTCGTGTTTATCGTAGAAGGAATTAGCGTTACACTGAGGCCTGTACTCTGGAGTGAGATCGATTTGGAGGTGGGGGGGTCCATCATGGTCTGGGGCGGTGTGTCACAGCATCATTGGACTGAGCTTGTTGTCATTGCAGGCAATCTCAACGCTGTGCGTTACAGGGAAGACATCCTCCTCCCTCATGTGGTACTCTTCCTGCAGGCTCATCCTGACATGACCCTCCAGAATGACAATGCCACCAGCCATACTGCTCGTTCTGTGCGTGATTTCCTGCAAGACATGTATGTCTGTGTTCAGCCATGGCCAGCGAAGAGCCCGGATCTCAGTCCCATTGAGCACGTCTGGGAACTGTTGGATCGGAGGGTGACGGCTAGGGCCATTCCCCCCAGAAATGTCCGGGAACTTGCAGGTGCCTTGGTGGAAGGACACATTATTCAATTTCTGTTCGTCACGTCTGTGGAACTTGTTCAGTTTATGTCTGTTGTTGAATCTTATGTTCATACAACTATTTACATGTTAAGTTTGCTCACAATAAACGCAGTTGACAGTGAGAGGATGTTTCTTTTTTTGCTGAGTTCCTAACATCTTGCTCTCTACTCCAGAGATGACATCCTGTCAGTAAAATGCATAAGGTCTCCAAAATACTGCGGTGATGGTTTTCTTTGACCGTTTATCACAGATGGTAATTAAACATGTTTATTGTCAGGTTAATACAACAGTCCAAATAGTTAATGCCATCTCACTTCTCTATACAGTTGAAGTCGGAAGTTTACATACACAGTTGGAGTCATTAAAACTTGTTTTTCAACCACCACAAATTTCTTGTTAACAAACTATAGTTTTGGCAAGTCAGTTAGGACATCTACTTTGTGCATGACACAAGTCATTTTTCCAACAATTGTTTACAGACAGATTTAACTTAATTCCCTGTATCACAATTCCAGTGGGTCAGAAGTTTACATACACTAAATTGGCTGTGCCTTTAAACAGCTTGGGAAATTCCAGAAAATGGTGTCACGGCTTTAGAAGCTTCTGATAGACTAATTGACATTAGTCAATTAGAGGTGTACCTGTGGATGTATTTCAAGGCCTACCTTCAAACTCACTGCCTCTTTGCTTGACATCATGGGAAAAGCAAAAGAAATCAGCCAAGAACTCAGAAAACAATTTGTAGACCTCCACAAGTCTGGTTCATCCTTGGGAGCAATTTCCAAACGCCTGAAGGTACCATGTTCATCTGTACAAACAATAGTACGCAAGCATAAACACCATGGGACCACGCAGCTACCGCTCAGGAAGGAGATGCGTTCTGTCTCCTAGAGATGAACTTACTTTGGTGCGAAAAGTGCAAATCTATCCCAGAACAACAGCAAAGGACCTTGTGAAGATGCTGGAGGACACAGGTACAAAGGTATTTATATCCACAGTAAAAACGAGTCCTATATCGACAAAGGCCGCTCAGCAAAGAAGAAGCCACTGCTCCAAAACCGCCATAAAAAAGGCCAGACTACGGTTTGCAACTAACTGCACATGGAGACAAAGAACATACGTCCTCTGGTCTGATGAAACAAAAATAGAACTGTTTGGCCATAATGACCATTGTTATGTTTGGAGGAAAAAGCGGGATGCTTGCAGACGAAGAACACCATCCCAACCGTGAAGCACGGGGGTGGCAGCATCATGTTGTGGGGGTGCTTTGCTGCAGGAGGGACTGGTGCACTTCATAAAATAGATGGCATCATGAGGCAGGATAATTATGTGGATATATTGAAGCCACATCTCAAGACATCAGTCAGGAAGTTAAAGCTTGGTGGCAAATGGGTCTTCCAAATGGACAATGACCCCAAGCGTACTTCCAAAGTTGTGGCAAAATGGCTTAAGGACATAAAAGTCAAGGTATTGGAGTGGCCATCACAAAGCCCTGACCTAAGTTCTAAAGAAAATATGTGGGCAGAACTGAAAAAGTGTGTGCAAGCAAGGAGGCCTACAGACCTGACTCAGTTACACCAGCTCTGTCAGGAGGAATGGGCCAAAATTCAGCCAACTTATTGTGGGAAGCTTGTGGAAGGCTCCCCGAAACGTTTGACCCAAGTTCAACAATTTAAAAGGCAATGTTACCAAATACTAATTGAGTGTAAACTTCTGACCCACTGGGAATGTGATGACAGGAAAAAAAGCTGAAATAAATCACTCTACTATTATTCTGACATTTCACATTCTTAAAATAAAGTGGTGATCCTAACTGACCTAAGAAAGGGAATTTTTACTAGGATTACATGTCAGGAATTGTGAAAAACTGCATTTAAATGTATTTGGCTAAGGTGTATGTAAACTTCCAACTTCAACTGTTAGTATTTCAACATTCTGCTCATTCAAATTGGGCAGTTTTAAGTTCAACGAGACATACTTCAGTGTAACGTTTAATAAGGCACTTAACATAACACTAGTGTATTTTTTTTGCCATACAAATTATAAAATGTTCAACATAAAATCATGAAAATTAGAAATGAATATACCAAATGCATGGAAATTAGAAATAACATACTTACAAAATAACATGTCAAAGTTGTTATAATTATGTCAAAGGGTATGAGAAGTATATTTTACAATAAATAAAAAGGCATACATAACAAACATGATATCCCTATGGGTTAACACACAACAGTAATGTGAAAACAAAAAATAAGTTATGGTGCCAGATTATCATTGCAGTTAACAACAGATGTGCTTTTGGTCAGCCTTTAAAAAGGTATTGAAGTATTTAGTCAGCTGTATCAATATAGGGAAAGACTTCTGTTTATTGTGTCACATACAGTGCATTCGGAAAGGTCAGACCCCTTGACTTCAACATTTTGTTACGTTACAACCTTATTCTAAAATTGATAAAATTATTGTTTTCTCCTCATCAATCTACACACTACCCCACAATGACAAAGCAAAAGCAAATTGATTATTTTTGCACAAAAATATGAAAATAAACTGATATCACATTTACATATGTATTCAGACCCTTTACTCAGTACTTTGTTGAAGCACCTTTGGCAGCGATTACAGCCTCAAGTCTTCTTGGTATGAAGCTACAAGCTTGGCACACCTATGTTTTGAAAGTTTCTCCCATTCTTCTTTCAAGCTCTGTCAGGTTGGATCTAGAGTGTCACTACACAGCTATTTTCAGGTCTCTCCAGAGATGTTCAATTGGGTTCAAGTCTGGCCTCTGGCTGGGCCCCTCAAGGACATTCAGAGACTTGTCCTGTAGTCACTCCTGCGTTGTCTTGGCTGTGTGCTTAGCGTCGTTGTCCTGTTGGAAAGTGAACCTTTGCCCCAGTCTGAGGTCCTGAGCGCTCAGGAGCAGGTTTTCATCAAGGATCTCTCTATACTTTGCACCGTTCAACTTTCCCTCGATCCTGACTAGTCTCTGCCATGCTTCGCGGTAGGGATGTTGCCAGGTTTCCTCCAGAGGTGACGCTTGGCATTCAGGCCAAAGAGTTCAGTCTTGGTTTCATTAGAGTAGAGAATCTTGTTTCTCATGGTCTGAGAGTCCTTTAGGTGCCTTTTGTCAAACTCCAAGCGGGGTGTCATGTGCTTTTTACTGAGGAGTGGCTTCTGTCTGACCACTCTACCATAAAGGCCTGATTGTTGGAGTGCTGCAGAGATGGTTGTCCTTCTGGAAGGTTCTCTCAAATCTGGAGCTCTTTCACAGTGACCATAGGGTCCTTTGCCGGGCGGCCAGCTCTAGGAAGCCTTGGTAGTTCCAAACGTCTTCTATTTAAGAATGATGGAGGCCACTGTGTTCTTGGGGACCTTCAATGCTGCATACATTTTTGGTACCCTTCCCCTGGTCTGTGCCTCAACACAATCCTGTCTCAGAGCTCTACGGACAATTCCTTCAACCTCCTGGTTTGGTTTTTGCACTGACAACTGTGGGACCTTGTATAGGCAGTTGTGTGCCTTTCCAAATAATTTCCTATCAATTGAATTTACCACAGGTGAACTTCAATCACGTTGTAGAAACATTTTAAGGATGATCAATGGAAACAGGATGCATCGGAGCTCAATTTCGAGGGTCATAGCAAAGGATCTGAATACTTAAATAACCTGTTTTCACTTTGTCATCATGGTGTGTGTCAATTGATGAGGAAACTTGTTTAATTTAATTTATTTTAGCATAGGGCTGTAACGTAACAAAATGTTGAAAAAGTTAAGGGATCTGAATACTTTCTGAATGCACTGTAGGGGAATAGTAATACGTCACCATGTCTGCTCTGTGTATATAGTTGATGTGAATCATATTCCACCATCTCCTTCTTCCATTCTGTGACGCTGAACAGAACACTATCATTGTTCAGCTCCTCTTTCCCTTCATGTCTTCTCCTTCGGTCTTTTTTGCTACTCCTTTCACTTGGCTGGGCAGAAGGGGCAGGTGTTGTTCTTGCTGGACTGTAGCCATACACTGATGCACTGAAACACAGAGGCAAATCATCAGCTTTACATCAGCTAACAGTGCCTAACTAGTTTAAGCATAGTTAGGGTTATAGCAAAGTATCATCTGATATTGTCAATTTAGCAGACGCTATTATCCAAAGCGACTTAGTCATGCGTGCATACATATTACGTATGGGTGGCCCTGAGAATTTAACTCACAGTCCTGGCGTTGTAAGCGCTATTCTCTACCAACTGAGCCATACAGTTTTCAGTAATCTATATGTTTTTAATTCAGTGTAGGACTTACATCCTTATGAACAGTGTGGGCGCAGCTCATGGGGTGCTGGCTGTCTACTTCCACATGGTTCTGGCACATCAAGCACAGCTTACGATTACTGGGAGCCACAGGCTGGAGAGAGAGAGAAGCAGCACCTCAGAAATACATTAATTATGTACATAGTCACCCAAGCCTAAAATTCTCAATTGTGCCTTCTGCGGGTTGGTAGTGGTTTGTACCTGTGGGGGCCTTGTCTGGAAGACTTGAGTTACTGCAGGTCTCTGAGAGGGATTTGTGGGTCTCTGGATGGGGCCAGGAGGCCTCTGGATTGGGCCTGGAGGACGATGGATTGGGCCTGGAAGACCAGGAATGCCCCTGGCAGCAGAGAGAGGCCTGATGGGCCCTGGAGCCTGTGGAGGATAAAGGTTAGATTAAGGTTTAGACTGTGTTGGTGTGTGTGCACAATTAGTGTGAATGTGTCTCAGTGTGAGTTTGTGTGATTGTTTTACCGGTTTCTCACTCTGTGCCAGTCTCTGTGCCACCTGCTGTGTGACCTCGTCCATAGACATGCCAGCCATGGTGCCACGGGAATTCTTAATCTGCTGCAGCACTGACATGAGTTGAGTTCTGGAGAGAGAGAGAGGGACGGAGAGTAGAAAGAGACGAAGGTAAATGGAAAGAATGAAACTAGAATCAATATTTATTGATCGTAGTCTGCAAGATCTTTTACTGAATAGTAAATTCAGAGTAAGTGACAGACAGCTCACCTGTTGCACTGTGGAAATATGTCCCCCAGTCTCTTCAGCAGGTTGTCCAGTTTGCCAGAAGCAGGAGGGTTACTGAAAGGCAGGGGCTGGGCGGAGGCCACGGTGGTGGGCAGGGAAACAGGTGGGGTGGCTGGGTGGAGTGGTAGAGCAGAGGTAGGGGGAGTAGAGGAGGGGACAGGTGGGGGAGTTAATCTGGCTGGGGCGATGAAGGCAGCTGGGTGGTGCTGCTGGGGTTGGAAGGGCATCCCCACGGCGTTAGGAGGGCCCATCTGGAAATGTTGAAAAGGGGGGAGGGGTGGAGCGTACATCATCGGACTCATCACCAAGTCCACCTGCAGAGGAATGGTTCCATTAACAACAGATACTGTATCCACATTAATCACTGGCATCGACTGTCTTCGTCAGAATCAACTACACACATGTATCACACACAGACCGTGGGGACTTGGGGTAAGTGTGGTAATGTGACTCCAGGGAGGCTTTCCATCGGTTGGCCCTTTTGCAGCAGGTGAAGGTGCTCCTTGAACTGATTCTGAGTGAGAGAGAGAGAGTGTGTGAGAGAGAGAGTGAGAGTGAGAGAGACAATAATAAAGTCCCCACTAGTCATGTTCTTAAAGCCTACATTTATCCAGTGAGAAGCAGTGTTCTACCATCCCTCTTGTCCCTCACCTGCAGTCCCGCCAAACTGCTGTGAACAACAGCCACATTGTTCTCCCACTCCAGCCTTTGTTGTATGTGCTGCTGAGAGTGGTCAAATCTGCAGATAGAGGAAACACCAATCACTGAAGCACAGCCTTTATGGGAGAAGCTACAATATGTAGGCTACATCCAGCTTCAGTCATAGGGTCATGCTCAGTATAGTACCTAAGTGTGTTGATGTATTGGTCAGCCTCTTTCAGCCAGTCGTCCACCTCAGACATGGTCACATCTCTCTGCATTTCCAGAGCTGCAATCTGTTGAACATAAAATCAGAATACAAATCAGGGTTAATCCCCGATTGTCTTCAAATCAAACTCCATGGCGACATGTGGATAGGTGAATCAGAGTGAACATTCAGTGTCATAGGGTTGTGATGGTTGACTGATGTAGAGATGATAAATATGGACAGACTGACCTCATCCCGTAGAGCTGTCTGGGTGGCCTCCTCTGACTCTTTCTGTAGCCGCTCCATCTCAGTGTTCAAGTCTGCTAGCTCCCGCTCCCACATAAGCCTATAGATGAGCACAGTAGGTGTGTTGTATAGCATTATATTGTGGACAAGATGTGTTGTGTAGCATGATAATGTATATGATACGTTGTCTATGGTTAGGTGAAGTGTAGGAGTGTGGCTCAGTAGTCTTACTTTTCCAGGTTCTGCTCCTCTATCAGCAAAGCCAGCTTCCTGGTGGTCTCCTTCAGCTCCTGAGACAGTCTGGTAGAGGGACAGACAGAGGAACATGGCTGACTGACAGGATATCTTGTCACAGTTCTGTTGGTGGCCACCACCTAGCCTACCGTCTGTCCCACACCTCAAAGGGTTTTCCCCAATTTCTCCTTTTCCAGCTTCTTCTCAATATCTCTACCTGTTCCTCTCCTCCTCCATTTTGATTTTCTCTGCGCTGAGGTCTTGCTTCTTGACTGCAAAGTTCTTGCGGGTGGTCTTGCAGCAGTTCAGCTGAAGCTTCACACGCAGAGACTCGATTTTGTCCAGCAGCATCTGAAAATATTGTCACTAGCAGTTAATTAGACCAAAGATGTACAACATCTCAAGCTGATGAAAAGACAAGTAGGCCTATACGTAGCCTACAGCACAGAGATGTGTGTTTGAACACAGACCTGCTGCTGGTGGATCCCCTCATCTTTTTTCTGAACCAGGCTGTCTACGAGGTTGCCATGATCAGCCTCCTCCTCCTGCTGCTGCTTCATCAGCTCCTCATATTGCAGGGCCAGGTGAGTGCTGTACTCATCCACTGACCGCTAGAGAGAGAGAGAGAGAGAGAGAGAGAGAGAGAAAGAAATAGGGAGGGAGAGAGGAAATGTTGGAGAAAGAGGGGAAAATGTAACCACAGAATAAGAATGAAAGAGGTTAACCTGTGTAATGCACATGAACAGATTTATATATATATTGTGTGTGAGTTACTACACTGATTCACCATACCCCAGTCATGCCCCCAGAGTGAACACATTACCATCAGTGACTCCCAATCCTGATCTGTGTTAACATCTTTGTCTGCTGTCCAGGCATCCGTCTGCAAGAGACAACACATAAGATGACTTTCTGTCACATGCCCACAATTGTCTGGGAAATTACTGCTGTCCTATACAAACTCATTCTACCTGGACGCCTTGCTTCTTCGAGTGAGTGCCATGATGTCCATCCCCTGAGGCCAGCTTTTCCAGCTCCCCTATAGATCCCGAGGTGCAGCCTGGATCTGACCATGGGTTGGACTGGTTGGACCAGGGGTTGTATTGCTGCTCAGGGTTTCCCGTGGCGGAGGTTTCGCTGGGGGGGACAGAATTGTTTTTGCTAGGGTAAATAATTCGTTAGGTAGGCGTACTCAGCTAATATAACAGCGTGTAATCACCCACTCCACATAACAAACACAAGCTCCCAAGATAACAGTCACCGGTCTTACCGCGCCATGTCCTCCTCGAGCGCCAATCCCCAGTCCATAACGTTAGTTAGCTAGTTTCTATGACTAGAAATTGGAATTAAACAGCAGTAAACGTGTTGGGAAACTGTAGCTTAAATGACAAGGTGCATTATTAGTAATCAAAAACGGTAAATTAAGATGTTGTGTGTTACCTCATCGACAAACCACGTTAGAAAATTATAAACATTACACGTTTGCTGACATACACTTCCGGGTAAGCTCACGCAGCGCAGCAGTGTTGCCATGTTCGTGATTTTCCTGTCATTGGACAACTTTAAAACAATATCGCGGGTTAAAATGTATTGGTCGCGGGTTTTTGGACAATTTAAAAGTTGCACCGCAGCCGCCAAGGCATTTCTCTTAAAAATATATATACATTTCACGTAAAACACAAAATAATGCATGCAGAGAATAATTAGGCCCGCTAATGATCAAAAAGAGCTGTTCAATTCTACAACCACCTTAAGGGAAGCAAACCTTCCTTAACAAAGCCATCACCCACAGAGAAATAAACCTGGAGAGGAGCCCCCTAAGCAAGTTGGTACTCGGCTCTGTTCACAAACACAAAAAAAGACCCCACAGAGCCCCAGGACAGCAACCCAATTTGACCCAACCAAATCATGAGAAAACAAAAAGATAATTACTTGAGACATTGGAAAGAATTTACAAAAAAACGGAGCTATTTGGCCCTGAACAGAGAGTACACAGTGGCAGAATACCTGACCACTGTGACTGATCCAAAATGAAGGAAATCTTTGACTACTGAGAAAGGCCACCGAAGGCAAATCAAATCAAATTGTAGACCTTACCATGAAATGCTTACTTTACAAGCCCTTAACCAACAATACAGTTTAATGAATAGAGTTAATAAAATATTTATTAAAAAAACGAAACAAAAAAAAATTCCAATCAATCAAAAGGTAACACAATAAATGTACATAACAATATCGATATATACAGCTATATACAGGGGGTACCGGTACCGAGTCAATGTGCGGGGGTACAGGTTAGTCAAAGTGTAAAGTGACTATGCATAGATAATAAACAGTGCTTAGCAGCAGTGTAAAAACAAAGTGTGTGTGGGGGGGGGGGGGGGACACTTCCTAACCTCCTGCCAAATGTATGACCATATTAGAGACACATATTTCCCTCAGATTACAGACCCAGAAAGAATTTGAAAACAAATCCAATTTTGATAAACTTGCATATCTATTGTGTGAAATACCACAGTGTGCAATCACAGCAGAAAGATTTGTGACCTGTTGCCAAAAGAAAAGGGCAACCAGTGAAGAACAAACACCATTGTAAATACAACCTATATTTATCTTGATTTATCTTCCCTTTTGTACTTTTCCCCTCTCATACTACTATCTGCACATCATTACAACACTGTATATAGACATAATATGAGATTTGAAATGTATTTATTATTTTGGAACTTTTGCAAGTGTAATGTTTACTGTAAATGTTTCATTGTTTATTTAACTTTTGTTTATTACCTATTTCACTTACTTTGGCAATGTAAACATATGTTTCCCATGCCAATAAAGCCCCTTAAATTGAAGGTGTGGGAGGGAGGGCCTGAAGGTGTGTGTGTGTGTGTGTGTGTGTGTGTGTGTGTGTGTGTGTGTGTGTGTGTGTGTGTGTGTGTGTGTGTGTGTGTGTGTGTTCTTCAGTTATTGGCTGCGTCACGTGAGCGAGAAGAAAGAGAGCAGCAAGCACGCACGTTGACTACTTTTTACCAGTTGTAGGTAGGCTATTTACATTGTCATTATGGATACACCTATTTCCTAAAACATTTATATTAAACATATTAATACTCTAGAAATGATGCACAGTTGGGGCGGCAGTGTAGCCTAGTGGTTAGATAGAGCGTTGGACTAGCAACCGAAAAGTAACGGAGCTGACAAAGTACAAAATCTGTCGTTCTGCACCTTAACAAGGCAGTTAACCCACTGTTCCTAAGCCGTCATCGAAAATACGAATTTGTTCTTAACTGACTTGCCTAGTTAAATTAAGATAAAATAAAACATCACTAAATAATGTAGACAAAGCAGTGGAAATCGACTTTGGGCGCACCACCAGAGCACATTACATAAATCCGCTCATGGGGGTTTAAACTGCATTCTAATGTTGACCGTTTAAAGAAAACGGTATCAAGAGAAGTTCTTTACGCATGCTCATTTCTCGCGTCTAGGGCTTTCGAGTGGAAATTATGGAACTCCCTCGCGTGGTTATTTATTTTTATTTGTAAGTCCTCAATGACACTGGCATTAGGCTAAATGTGGAGTATTTTACATTTGCCTCTGTTGGCGATCAAGTAGCCTATTAATGTATATGTAGGCTACCATTTGATACAATAAATATGTTGAAATGATATCACTGGAGTCATAGCAAATCAATTTGTGCCACTTGCGTAGCCTACCTGGAGCTGGCAAACTCATTTAATAAATAGCCTTTAACTTCAGTTTATTGTTGTTGTAGCCTTATTGCTTAAACAAGTTAAATCGACACCAATTGAATGTTCTGGCGAGTTTAATAAGGGCGCCATGTAATAGCTTGCAATAATTATTATTTTGAGGAAACTCGAATTTAGCTTCTAACGTCGTTACTATGATATTCCTTCTTAATTGGCTCGATAACGTTATGGAAAACGGCTTTATTGGATATATACGGCAACTCTTCTCTTGCTGTGACAAAAACAAATTGGACTGGTTTTCAGGCCTTTTGGACGGGTTTTAAATGGTCATTGAGCAAAAAAAAAATTAGCTTGACCTGGCAACCCTGCTCTGCATTGTTACAAAATTTGGGAGGCACATGGCGATGTGGTACAGAGCTAGATTTGTCCTCTACACGTTTCTGGAGGCTTCACACCCTTCATATGGAGCCTCCGACCACATTCGAGTCTACGCCTCCGCAATGGATTAGTTTACTGAGATGGGCGCAAATATACAGTACCAGTCAGAAGTTTGGACACACCTACTCATATTTAAGGTCGAGAGCCATGCGTCCCCGAAACACAACCAAACCAAGCTGCACTGCTACTTGACACAAGGTCTACTTAACCCGGAAGCCAGCCGTACCAATGTGTCGGAGGAAACACTGTGCACCTGGCGACCGTGTCAGCATGCACTGCGCCCGGCCCGCCACAGGAGTCGCTAGTGCGCGATGGGACAAGGACATCCCAGCCTGCCAAACCCTCCCCTAACCCGGACGACGCTGGGCCAATTGTGTGCCGCCCCATGGGTCTCCCGGTCGCGGCCAGCTGCGACAGAGCCTAGACTCGAACCCAGAATTTCTAGTGGCACTGCAAATAAAACAATCTTGATCGACCAACAGCCAACAAATCGAACAATTGGGGTCTGCCCTAACACTTTTCAAAGCGCTGGTAGTGTGTTCAGATTTCGATCACCCGAAGCAAGCGCAGAACCATGTAAATACGTGCACAATCTCGGCATGTTTTTTAAAATCTTGTGCGCATGCTTCAGGTGATAGAAATCTGAACGCACTACCATCGTTTTGAAAAGTGAATGTAATTATACTTTCCTTTTTAAAGTCTCACATTACTTTCACCAAAATGACCATCTGCACAGACAGACAACTGGTAAATACTGTTTTGCCACAGAAGCAGTATGTCCCGCCTCCTTTAATCGGGGCGGCAGCGTAGCCTAGTGGTTAGAGCGTTGGACTAGTGACCGAAAGGTTCCAAGTTTGAATCCCTGAGCTGACAAGGTACAAAGCTGTCGCTCCGCCCATGAGGCAGTTAACCCACTGTTCCTAGGCCATCATTGAAAATAAGAATTTGTTCTTAACTGATTTGCTTAGTAAAATAAAATAAAAAAACATTACTCAATTGTTCCAATTGTAAGTGACAATATGAACAATTGAGTAATGTTTTTTTTTTTTTTTTTTACTAGGCAAATCAGTTAAGAACAAATTCTCATTTTCAATGATGGCCTAGGAACAGTGGGTTAACTGCCTGTTCATGGGCAGAGCGACAGCCCCGTACCTTGTCAGCTCGGGGATTCAAACTTGCAACCTTTCGGTCACTAACATGTAAGTTATGTTTTTTTTTGTCTGTTGGTTTGTCAGTTCTCTTGTATGGCCCCTGTATGGACATGTGATCTGTACTGGAGATAAACAACAACTAAAGTGTTTTATAAGCTGGGTGGTTCGAACCCTGAATGCTGATTGGCTGACTGATATGACAAAACATGTATTTTTATTGCTCTAATTACATTGGTAACCAGTTTATAATAGCAATAAGGCACCTTGGGGGTTTGTGGTATATGGTGAATATATCCTTGCTAAGGGCTGTATCCAGGCACTTGATGTGTCGTGCATAAGAACAGCCCGTAGCCGTGGTATATTGGCCACATCCCCTTGGGTATTATTGCTTAAATACAATAAATATCCTGAAGAGAGAAGATTGTCGTGGACCTTCTCGCTTTATCACCAGTTGATTTTGGCGGGCTTTTAAGACTGCTCCTAGAACATGACAACATAATATAGTGACGAGCTGAAATTCTCAGTGTATTTTAATGGACTAATTAGGCTGTCAATATTTTGGGACAGTGGATTTGAGTTGAATAGTCTGCTGTAGTTTGGGACCTGCTTCAAGTAATATCAGACAAGTTGTGGTCATGATCCAATATTTTCATAATATACTTTGAAATTAGCATTGCAGGAGTATTGGTGAAGATGTTTGTAGTCATCCTTATATAATGTGTCATGATTGTTATACAAATGTAATGCTTTTCATCCATGTTGGCCTTATCTCGTACCATTAACTGCTTTCAGACCTCGTCATGCTGATCGGGGTGAAATTCAATGGTGAACAAAAATATGTGAAGATCATTAACCTGACACTTGAAAATCTTTTGATTGGAGGTATACTTTTAATTTGTGATTGGAAATAAATGTATTGTTTTCATACCAGTCAGTCTGATTACTCTTACCATTACGATTGCAGTTCTATTTGTAGGTTGTTTTAATGTTTGTCACAGCTTTCCTGAAATTTGAGATCCCATTTACTAGTTTCAGGCGCAAAGCTGTGTGATGGGTCTGGAACTGAAGTAGATTATATTATATATTGTATCATGAGGAGGTGGTGACACGGCCAGACCTTGGTGTTTTCAAGCTCACGCTGACCAATGATGCTAAAGGTATGTGCTGGTTTTCAAGTCTTGGTTACTTGTGGCATCATTTTCAATATAACCATACATTTGACATGCCTGTATTGACATCTTTGTGTATTTAAGATGTCTCTGGCAGTACTGTGATGGGTGGTTCAGACCATGAGTCAGTTGATACGATCATATTGAGCGAGGATGGAAGCCCCTCACGAAAGCGTCAAAGATATGATGACGAAGCAAAACATGTACGTTTGTAATTCATTCTTCAATTCAAGTGGCATCAAATGGATTTTTCACTGCTGTTTTTTTTTACAACTAATAGAGAGCATACTGAAGAAAAAGCCTGGTGGAGAAGTTGTCATCAAGGAATACTCCAAAGCTAAAAGCCTGACTGACTGCACCAGACTAAAGATGATCAACATTCTTGTTTCGGCGATGACGGCGACTCATGGGTAAGTTTAAAGGAAAGATTCATAATGAAAATGGTTGAGCATTACTTGCTCCCGTATCTGCTGAATGTCAAAAATGACTACTGTATTAGTGTCTCAGTCACATAATTGGTTAAGCTACTGCTGACCATCCACTGCTATTGGTAGAAGATTTTTCTTGTATCAAACTCGATGGGCATGATACTGATTAAAAAAAATCACTCCTAATATTAAACTGACTGGGCACCAATGCTGCTTGTGGAGATTCTGATTGCCGCCTAAACATAACATCATATTCTTGTCAGGACATCACCACCGCGTGAGAGAAACATTTGCACAAGGCATCATCTCCTTGTTCCTATACCTGAAGGATTCCTACACGACAAATGGATATATAAGTATACATTACAACTGATAAAGGGCATCTGCTTTTAATTCGTCTATCTGAGCAAATGGGACTTGGTTATTTGTTTTTTCTTTCAAGATTAGTAACCATGTTCATTTTCTTAAGGAACATTACTACGACCCTAATAGTGGAGAAGGGTACCTCTCGTATAGAATCAAAACCATTCAGAGGAATTTGGCTTCATCAGAGAAACGGCCCACTCAACTATACTCTGGAGGGCCAACTGCTTAGAGGGAGTCCAGTCCATCCACTTTGGCTACCCTGAGGGAAGACCAGTGCAGAGAGGCCATTTATCTTATGAAGCATTCTTCTGATGAAGAAACAGTCAAACAGAAGATGAAATTGACCTTTGAGTACAGGAAGATGACCTACGACCCGAGTAAATGTTCCACCATTCTAACCGAATTTCCACACTTTCTTGATGTGAAGGGTTTGATGTGAGTTTAATGTCCAGATGCCAGTTCAGGTTGACCAGTAATAGTAGTTCAATGAATGTGTAGGCTGGGGATTTACTCAAACTCTGTTTTGGAGGTTAAAGTGGAATGTTTTTGTCTTATTTCAGATTGTACATGATTTTGTGCTGCTGTTTGGAGAGGGAACATCAGTCAAGTTTTTGGAGAGGTGGCCAACTACATTCAAGCAAAATATCATCCTTCTAAGCAAGACCCTAAGCAAGGCAGAATCTGCAGTTGATGAGGGAGCTGAGGGATGAGGGAGCTGACACGAATGCTGATGGTTACCCGAAACACCACTTCATGATACATTATCCTCGTTGTATGAGGCAAAACATTATGAGGCAAAACATCATTTCTTTATAAAGTAACTGAAGAGTTTTAAGAATTTCACTATGACCTTAGCCAAGAAACAACAAAATGACATGGCATATAATTGGGAAACGTTCAACCAGGGTAGACTAGCTATATGTCCAGGAAAGATGTCAAGGCTCAATGACCTGAATGAAAGCCATGAGATTGCTACCAAATTGAATGTCTCAGTGCACACAAATGTTTTGTCAGTTAAATGGGTTAAGCACCATGGTACAGAATATCGTCTTGATTTGGCCATATGTGGTGAAGTAGTCATTGAAGTGCCAGTATTTTACAAAATTAAGGCTATTGTTCTGAAAGAGGAAAATGTTTTTTTGATTAGGTCAGCTCTTGAAATCTTATGTTTTGTTGATCATTTGCATGCATTTGAAGTTGTTTTGAAGCCAAGTCCACCATGCAAGGTATTTCATGTAAATTACATCATGTACCACAAACCTTTTGATTTGCTCATGTCAAATGGAGCAAGGGATTTTTTTGACTACATTGTCCCCACCTGTCACTTGATAACAGTTTAAGCCAGGGCTGATTCTTATGGTTAGGTTGTGAAAAACATATTTGTTTTTAATGTAAATGTCAGCATTTTCCAACAAACCTATTGATTTGCTCATGTCATATGGAGCAAGGGATTCTTTTGACTAGATTCTACTCTCACTTGATAACAGTTTAAGCCAGGGCTGGGACTTATGGTTTGGTCATAATGAACATATTTGAATCTTGAAACAGCTTTGATTGAGTTTATTGTGAAATTCCTAGTGCCTTTATAACATCTAATTTCCATTTACATGGGGGAAGAGTAAATACATTAACACTGAATAGAGAAAACACATTTTTACTCTAATACTCGAATAGTGTCACTATAACACTTAATGTGTTGGATACCTCAGTGTTCATTTTGATCAACACCGGCCAGTGTAGTGCAGTGTTAACGTTTTGCACTCCTCTGTGTTAAAACACTAGAAATGTAACACTTTGATCAGTGTGCATTTTACTCTGTGTAGAGTGGGACCTTATGTACTCGCTGACAGTGTTACATTTAACACTTAAAGTGTTGATTTAACACTTTCACATTTACTGTGTAGGTAGACACCAACACCATAATAGGGAGGAGACGGCTGGTTCATAAATGTGCCCTGAACAACATTTGAAACCCGTACCCCTTCAATACAATGGATTAAAATACATGGGGGGTTCATAAGTGCTCTGCTGTGATAGGCTAAAATAAATGCTATTTAGTGATCACCAGAGAGGAGAAAGGAAGGAGGGGAGACAGGAAGGAAGATATGAGATGTAGAGGAGCTGACTCTGACGGCTTTGCTTTCTGTTGTTTGCTGTTTCCCTGGTGACCAAGCCATATCTGATGATGTCATGGCTGCGAGGGTGTGTGAGAGACGCTGATATCGTAAATACTGTCCTTAACTAGGTCATAATATAAGCTTCCTACACCCCACCCAGACCCCTCCCTCTTCAAGTACAGACTTGAACATACACTTCCCACCTTTTTAAAATCCTAACTCCTTACAGCTGTACAGGACCCCACCTCCATCCCACCTCTCCTATCTTCCCAGGACCCCACCATAGTGCCCTCCGTATGAACTGTGAGGCCAGTGTAAATGTTGCTGACAGAGAGCCAGGAGAAGCCAGTCTTCAGAACTTTGCCTCAGTCAGAGAGCATCAGGACATGTTCCCGGTTTTCAGGAATACACTATTTTCAAACTAGCTCGTTTACCATTAAAAACAAATGTGGGGACTCCATTCAGGTGTCTTTTTACCCGCTATGTTAGATGAGTTCAAACATTATTCAACCACAGCTAGAGGGAAATCAGTCAGACCATTATGCCGTGTTCCTATGGTAAACATGTCAAAACGGGTATATTTTGGCTGAATACAAGGTGTCTACGAGGGCATAGTGTCATTCCATTCAGGGGTTACATGGTTTTAGTGGGTAGGCTGTCATTGTAAATAAGAATGTTCTTGACTGATTTGCCTAGTTAAAGGTGAAATAAAATAAAAATCCTTCACTATTGTAATTAATGGTTATTAGTTTAGTCAGACAGCTCCCCCATTTTTAGCTGCAAGTTGATCCAGTTACTGTTTGTGGGTCTCCAGCCATGTCAGAGTTGATGACTCACTTGTTTAGCTGGTCAGAGTAGGTGACCATTCCCCTCACTTGAGTTACTGTCTGTATGCCATCGCAGAATGAAAAGTGATACCTCTCCCTGGTGTGAGCAGGCCTTCTCAGGTAATGTTCTGATTCCAGACACTGTACCCCAGTGGTGAGAGCACTATCACACTCCTACATCTCACCCTAGAAGTCTCTTCATAGCTATTGTCCCCCCCAGCCAGTTACTGCCTAACCTCATATTGAGCAGTTCAGTGGGCACTCAAGCTGAACAAACCGTTGGCAGGCGAGAGGAGTCACACCTCCACTGGATCCCTCGGGAGGTTTCTTGTTCTGTCCCTGCCTGTTAAACTAACCTTATACTGGCACTCAATATCAATAAGACATTAAACGCAGAAGAAATTAAAATTAAACTGAACTTTATTTCATAATCAATATATAATATACAAAAATACTGAGCTCTGGAAAGGACATCTTACTGCATCTTTCCCATTATCGCAGCATATTCTAGCAACATCTTAACCCAACGTATTACCAAACAGAGTGCAGTTTAAGCAGTATCTAAATGGACCATTTCCCATTGCTATGTCACCGTGTCCATTGTTCAATTTTTTTAACAAAACATGATTGTACAGACTTTGGTCACCATGTTTCGTTATGATTGTGTGCATCTGTGCAGTGAGTAGGAGTTCTTTGGTCCAGTTCGGTCTTGGAAGTTCAGGTCGCTCCTGTTTGTTCAAGTTAAGCCATAGCGTTTCAGTCTTAAGTGAGAAAGGGAGCGTACTCAGATGTAGGGTGACTGAGCGTTGTCATGTTTTAGGGATTGTTCAGGATCTGCCTAGGTCGCCCGTATCCAGTCATGCCAGCCTGAGATGCCCCCTTGTTGGTGCCCATCTGCAGGCCGATGACACTCCTTCCCTCATTCAGCTGGTCCTCTGAGAACTCGCGTTTGTTCTCCACTGACTTCCTGCACAGACAAAGTCATGTCCATCATTTTAATCAAATGTCACCCTTTACCTAAGTGGGAGTATGCAGAGAACTACGAGCTCTGTAATGACAGTACTGTTTCTACAGAGAAAAGGACAGAGGCGCCAACTTACTTATGGAACCAGTTGGGGTCGCCGCGGTAAGTCCCATCGTCCCTGGTGACAGCCAGACTTCCCAGGGTCATCAGGGTCCTCTGGACAGCAGCCAGGTCTTTCCCTACAGACAATTAATACACATCACTGCACATCAGATATGTTTAATAAGTTCAGCTACTGTATAGCAGAACAATGAATGTAGCATTCATGACTAGACAGGGTGACTAAGCAACAATAACATTTTAAAACATATCCATCTGTATAGCATGCTAGTTGAGCTGAGAAGTGATGTGCATGACATGTAATGTGTGTGTGTGCACAGCTGATCTCAGCTGGCTGGACGTACCCTCCCAGAGGTCAACTGTCTGGAACATGTCAGTCTTGGTGATACCATACTTCTCAGCCGCATTGAGGAATTGTGAGATTTGCTCCATTTGTTTGAAGGCCATGCCTGAGCTCTGGATCTTCCTGATGGGCTTGTTCCCACTGGACAAGCTGTTGATCAGTTCACACAGCACCTGAAGAGAGCGAGAGGTGTGAGAAATGTACTACCTGTGCAAGACGGTCTTAGATTTTGTCTCCCAGTCACACAGGCACTCACACATCCGTCCTTGAGCCAGTTCTGCCAGCCGGTCTTGCCTGCCTCAGGTTGGCCCACTCCAGCGCCACACTGGGCAATGATCCACTCAGTCAACCTCTCTTCCAGATCCTGGTCATACTTTTTATCGATTTTACTCTGTACCTCACGGCTCAGACCATAGGAGGGACCTTTGTTTGCCATTGCTGTTCCTACAGGGAGAGTGATATCATTTCAGATAAGGCAAGCAAACATTGGTTTGTTCTGTTGCATATTGTATTGACCATCTATACAATTAAGTTACATAGAAGCTAACCAAAGTATAGAAAACAGTGAATGAGCTGGCTTAAGGCTTTAAAAACAAATATTAAAAACAATTCAAATTCATCATATTTATTTTATCCATAACTACATTGGCAGCTTAAAACTGTGGCTCACCTAGGTTAAAATACATCCTACTGACAAATATTTTGGCACACCTATTTAAAATGGCAGGCGACCTAATTACCAGGGTTAAAAATCAGCTGTCAATTAGCCACATAATTAGAGTTTGGCTAAGAGAAACAATTAAACACGGGTGTGATCATTAGTCCAAGAGTTTCTAATGGACAAATTCAGGTAGGTCCCGCCCAGTTTAGATCAATTTGCTTCTGTTTAAGAAACGTTTTGCAACATAATTGACTCAATGAATACACCCCACATAAACACAATTTACTGTAAAGGTTTGAGATGATGTATAAGTAAACTTAGAACCGTTGGGCGGTGTTTACTCAGGCAGCTCAATTCTGATCTTTTCTTCTTTGTAATTGGGTTAGGTGGATCACATCCAACTTTTAAGGTGAATTCACCGCCACCTGCTATACTGGAGTGTGAGGCCAGTCATATTGAATTAATAAATACACAAAACACAAAAAAATCTATACTTTGAGTTAATATGATGAACCAGAATGTCTGTAGGTGTGGAACCTCTTCCTCACATAGAAAATTCCATCAATACTGTGAAAGATTGTCTATATGTGGCAGCTGAACTCTTTCTCGTTTTGTCTTGGCTCAACAGACCCACTTAATAGATGTAACAGTGCTCACATTCATGTCCCTGGCCTGTCCAAGCCCTCCAAACTGGCAATGCGTCAACACAAGTACAGTAGGTCCGCAAATGTGACTGCAGTCCTATGATATAGATCTGAACTCTGATCTGATCTTGAGTTCGGGTTCAGAATTTATAACAGAGAGCATAAATGCCTCCCAACTTGAATAATACTATGCCAGGGGGCAGTGGTGTAAAGTACTTAAATAGAAATACTTTAAGTACTACTTAAGTCGTTTTTTGCGGTATCTGTACTTTACTTTACTATTTATATTTTTGCCAACCTTTCCTTCACTACATGTCTGGGATAGGGTTTGGCCTGGGGTAGGCCGTCATTGTAAAAAAATATTTTTTTCTTAACTGACTTGCCTAGTTAAATAATGGTTAAATAAATAAAACATGTACTTTTTACTCCATACATTTTCCCTGACACCCAAAAGTACTCGTTACATTTTGATAGGAAAATGGTTCAATTCACACACTGATCAAGAGAACATCACTGGTCATTGCTACTGGCTCTGATCTGGCGGACTCACTAAACACAAATGCTTTGTTTGTAAATTATGTCTGAGTGTTGGAGTGTGCCCCTGGCTATCCGTTAAACTGTTTGGTTTGCATAATATGAGAAATCTGAAATTATTTATACTTTTACTTTTGTACTTGTGTATATTTAAAACCAAATACTTTTAGACTTTTACTCAAGTAGTATTTTACTGGGTGACATTCACTTTTACTTGAGTCATTTTCTATCATTTACTATTATCTTTACTTTTGCTCAAGCATGACAATTGAGTATTTTTTCCACCACTGCCACAGGGGCACATGTAGATCAAAGCATGCAAATGGACCACCAGATGGAGACTTCAGATTTAGACCCAATTCTTGCACAGTATAATCAAAAAGTCTCAACACCTGTGCTGCGATCTTGAACCATAACTATCACAGAACCTCTCAGAGCTGGGGGTCAAAGGTTGATGTCATCTCTCTGTGAGCCTGCTGCTCTCATTGACTTCTAGCTGCTTCCTATCCTCCTCCACAGCCACACTCTGCTGTCTACATCCTGTTTGGCATAGTCCTCCCAGCTGGCTCTCTGTCACGTCCTTCCTTTCTCACTGAGGTAGCTGTTAGAGTAAACTTTCACAGACCTGCTCACACTCTTCTGTGTATTAGAGCCCATCAAAGTCCCCTGCAAGTGGAAAACCATATGGCCCAATGTATAATATGCAATGTAAGTAAATGTACAGGGAATTATGCTAGCTAGATGAGATTGTTGGGACAAATGTATACATCCAAAATTACCTTATGATCTTACTGTATGAGTCAAAGTCTGGCATAGTGAATATTTCCCCCTAACAGGACATTGCTCAGAAGCCACTCAACATGTACCGCACTGACACAAATGACTGATGATTGGTTGAAAAAAATGATAATAAGATTGTGGGAGCTGTACTGTTAGATTTTAGTGCAGCCTTTGATATTATTGACCATAACCGGTTGTTGAAAAAAACATGTTGTGGTTTTTCAACCTCAGCTCTGAATCCACGATATGGTAATCTGATAGAACTTAGAGGGTTTTCTTTAATGGAAGCTTTACTAATGTCAAACAGTGTGGTGTACCTCCGGGCAGCTCTCTAGGCCTTCTACTCTTTTCTATTTTGACCAATGACCTGCCACTGGCATTAAACAAAGCATGTGGGTCAGCTAAGGAGTATTGGTGTCTCTAAGAGGTGTTTGGGCTGGTTTTCTAACTACCTCTCTCAAAGAGTGCAGTGTATAAAGTCAGAAAACTGCTGTCTCAGCCACTGCCTGTCACCAAGGGAGTACCCCAAGGATCAATCCCCACGCTCTTCTCAATTTACATCAACAACATAGCTCAGGCAGTAGGAAGCTCGCTCATCCATTTATATGCAGATGATACACTCTTATACTCAGCTGGTCCCTCCTCAGATTTTGTGTTAAATGCTCTACAACAAAGCTTTCTTAGTGTCCAACAAGCTTTCTCTACCCTTAACCTTGTTCTGAACACCTCCAAAACAAAGGTAATGTGGTTTGGTAAGAAGAATGTCCTTCATCCCACAGGTGTGATTACTACCTCTGAGGGGTTAGAGCTTGAGGTAGTCACCTCATACAAGTACTTGGGAGTATGGCTATACGGTGCACTGTCCTTCTCTCAGCACATATCAAAGCTGCAGGCTAAAGTTAAATCTCGACTTGGTTTTCTCTATCGTAATCGCTCCTCTTTCATCCCAGCTGCAAAACTAACCCAGATTCAGATGACCATCCTACCCATGCTAGATTATGGAGACATCATTTATAGATTGGCAGGTAAGGGTGCTCTCGAGCGGCTAGATGTTCTTTACCATTCAGCCATCAGATTTGCCACCAATGCTCCTTATAGGACACATCACTGCACTCTATACTCCTTTGTAAACTGGTCATCTCTGTACACTCGTCGCAAAGACCCACTGGTTGATGCTTATTTATAAAACCCTCTTAGGCCTCACTCCCCCCTCTCTGAGATATCTACTGCAGCCCTCATTCTCCACATACAACTTTTACATTCTGTTAAAGGCCCCTTAAAGTACACATATCCCTGGGCCGCTCCACTTTTCAGTTCACTGCAGCTAGCGACTGGAACGAGCTGCAAAAAACACTCAAACTGGACAGTTTTATCTCCATCTCTTCATTCAAAGACTCAATCAGGGACACTCTTACTGACGGTTGTGGCTGCTTTGTGTGATGTATTGTTGCCTCTACCTTCTTGCACTTTGTGCTGTTGTCTGTGCCCAATAATGTTTGTACACTGTTTTGTGCCGCTTCCATGTTGTGTGCTACCATGTTGTTGTTATGTTGCTACCATGCTGTGTTGTCATATGTTGCTGCCTTGCTATGTTGTTGTCTTAGGTCTCTCTTTATGTAGTGTTGTCTCTCTTATTGTGATGTGTGTTTTGTCCTATATTTACATTGTATTTATTTTTAATCCCAGCCCCCCGTCCCCTCAGGAGGCCTTTTGTCTTTTGGTAGGCCGTCACTGTAAATAAGAATTTGTTCTTAACTGACTTGTCTAGTTAAATAAAGGTAAACATAAAAAGAAAAAAAGCCATTGAATGTCATTGAGAAAATAGAAAGGTCTCAATGTATTTTTTTCACAAACATCCTTTCTGAATCGAGAAGTAATCCAAGAAGTAATAATGATCGAGTTTTTCAAAAGTCTCGTGTCGGATTACAATAATTTTGCTGGTAACGTCAAGTAACTGATTACATTTTTAAAAAAGAAGAAAAAAATCAGATTACATGTAATCAGTTACTGCCCAAACTTGCGCGTGCGGCACACACACACACACACACACACACACACGCACACACACACACACAGATTGTGTCTAGAATAGTATCCAAGATGGAGATTCAGATTTGCCATGCTTGCATAGTATTTTTGCGATCCATTGTGTTATAATTCAGTTTTGGCCCGGCAACACGTATTTCAATTCTTTCTCAGAGGGTTTTTGTCAATGTTTCTCAATATGCATGGTTGCGTGCACTGCTATGTTTGTGTCAGTTGTTAGCACTTGTTTATGTTGTTCAGCTCTAACACAGAGAAAACTTTACTTCCTAAACCTAATACATCAACTGTCATCCAGTAGTTAATGACTCATAGATCAGAGCTATTAGAGCTACTGTAATACATCATAGTTCCATGTCAGTATCTTTCCTCACCCACAGCAGAGCAGACTACGGTTCTTACTACATATGTTATATGGAATGTGGCGGAGGGACCTGTTGTTCTCTATCTGCCAGCCAAGTTATTGTAGGGGATAGTGGGGTAAGTTGAGCCAAAGAGGTAAGTTGAGCCACCCGTGTTTCTAGGAAATCAAACAAAATTAATAATTTGACCAAATATTTAGGAAGAGGTCATCATTTCATGGAGTCTGTGAACTAAGAAACCACATGGAAAAAGCAAGTTAGGTCCAAAAAAACTGATTTTCAAGTCAAATGAATTTATTATGCTAAAAGGTTTCATGATGCTTGTATCTAAACCAAAGTAGATCATTTTAAGATTGTTCAATATATCAGTTAGGGTCTCTATAAGCTTCAATATTAGGTACTAAACCTAGAATGAATGTGCATCCTTATAGCTGTATGGGTTAATATAGTAAAAATGTTTGCCTTGGGATAAGTTGAGACAATGGCAGTGGGGTAAGTTGAGCAATGGTTGAGCCAATGGCAAAATGTGAAAGTGTTTTCTTCCCATGTGCAATGCAAGGCATTATCGCTGTGATATGAGATAACAACAGGGCCTAGCCTTTTAACCTTTTAATGGCATCAGACCGAGGCTCTGCATCTGTCCTCGTGCTCCTAGACCTTAGTGCTGCTTTTGATACCATCGTTCACCACATTCTTTTGGAGAGATTGGAAACCCAAATTGGTCTACATGGACAAGTTCTCGCCTGGTTTAGATCTTAACTGTCGGAAAGATATCAGTTTGTCTCTGTGAATGGTTTGTCCTCTGACAAATCAACTATAAATTTCGGTGTTCCTCAAGGTTCAATTTTAGGACCACTATTGTTTTCACTATATATTTTACCTCTTGGGGATGTCATTCAAAAACATAATGTTAACTTTCACTGCTATGTGGATGACACACAGCTGTACATTTCAATGAAACATGGTGAAGCCCCAAAATTGCCCTCTCTAGAAGTCTGTGTTTCAGACATAAGGAAGTGGATGGCGGCAAACTTTCTACTTTTAAACTCGGACAAAACAGAGATGCTTGTTCTAGGTCCCAAGAAATAAAGAGATCTTCTGTTGAATCTGACAATAAATCTTAATGGTTGTACAGTCGTCTCAAATAAAACTGAAGGACCTCGGCGTTACTCTGGACCCTGATCTCTCTTTTGACGAACATATCAAGACTGTTTCAAGGACAGCTTTTTTCCATCTACGTAACATTGCAAAAATCAGAAACTTTTTGTCCGAAAATAAAGCAGAAAAATGTATATTTGTTACTTCTAGGTTAAACTACTGCAATGCTCTACTTTCCAGCTACCCGGATAAAGCAATAAATAAACTTCAGTTAGTGCTAAATACGGCTGCTAGAATCCTGACTAGAACCAAAAATTGTGATCATATTACTCCAGTGCTAGCCTCCCTACACTGGCTTCCTGTTAAGGCAAGGGCTGATTTCAAGGTGTTACTGCTAACCTACAAAGCATTACATGGGCTTGCTACAAAGCATTACATGGGCTTGCTCCTACCTATCTCTCTGATTTGGTCCTGCCGTACATACCTAAGTCGCTCTGGATAAGAGCGTCTGCCAAATGACTTAAATGTAAATGTAGACGTACGCTACGGTCACAAGACGCAGGCCTCCTAATTGTCCCTAGAATTTCTCAGCAAACAGCTGGAGGCAGGGTTTTCTCCTATAGAGCTAAATTGTTATGGAATTGTCTGCCTACCCATGTGAGAGACGCAGACTCAGTCTCAACCTTTAAGTCTTTACTGAAGACAAATCTCTTCAGTGGGTCATATGATTGAGTGTAGTCTGGCTCAGGAGTGTGCAGGTGAACGTAAAGTCTCTGGACCGACGAACCACCCATGCTGTTTCTGCCTGGCCGGTTCCACTGGGATTCTCTGCCTCTAACCCTATTACAGGGGCTGAGTATTTTTTTAAAATTTTAACTAGGCAAGTCAGTTAAGAACAAATTCTTATTTTCAATGACGGCCTAGGAACAGTGGGTTAACTGCCTGTTCAGGGGCAGAACAACAGATTTGTACCTTGTCAGCTCGGGGATATGAACTTGCAACCTTACAGTTACTAGTCCAACACGCTAACCACTAGGCTACCCTGGCTTACCGGTGTCACTTGAGTGGGTTGAGTCACTGATGTGATCTTCCTGTCTGGGTTGGCGCCCCCTCTTGGCTTGTGCTGTGGCGGAGATCTTTGTGGGCTATACACGGCCTTGTCTCAGGATGGTAAGTTGGTGGTTGAATATATCCCTCTAGTGGTGTGGGGGCTGTGCTTTGGCAAAGTGGGTGGGGTTATATCCGTCCTGTTTGGCCCTGTCCGGGGGTATCATCGGATGGGGCCACAGTGTCTCCTGACGCCTCCTGTCTCAGCCTCCAGTATTTATGCTGCAGTAGTTTATGTGTCGGGTGGCTAGGGTCAGTTTGTTATATCTGGAGTACTTCTCCTGTCTTATCCGGTGTCCTGTGTGAATTTAAGTATGCTCTCCCTAATTTTCACTTTCTCTCTTTCTTTCTCTCTCTCGGAGGACCTGAGCCCTAGGACCATGCCTCAGGACTACCTGGCATGATGACTCCTTGCTGTCCCCAGTCCACCTGGCCATGCTGCTGCTCCAGTTTCAACTGTTCTGCCTGTGGCTATGGAATCCTGACCTGTTCACCGGGAGTGCTACCTGTCCCAGACCTGCTGCTTTCAACTCTCTAGAGACAGCAGGAGCGGTAAAGATACTCTGAATGATCGGCTATGAAAATCCAACTGACATTTACTCCTGAGGTCCTGACCTGTTGCACCCTCGACAATTACTGTGATTATTATTATTTGACTATGCTGGTCATTTATGAACATTTGAACATCTTGGCCATGTTCTGTTACAATCTCCACCCGGCACAGCCAGAAGAGGACTGGCCACCCCTCATAGCCTGGCTCCTCTCTAGGTTTCTTCCTAGGTTTTGTCCTTTCTAGGGAGTTTTTCCTAGCCACCGTGCTTCTACACCTGCATTGCTTGCTGTTTGGGGTTTTAGGCTGGGTTTCTGTACAGCACTTTGAGATATCAGCTGATGTACGAAGGGCTATATAAATTCATTTGATTTGATTTGATTTAGCCTATTTGAAAAGTGTTTTAAAAAGTACAAAGTGTTTGTTAGGTGTTAAGCCTGTGTTAAAAATATGCTTAAAATGATAAACAGACAAAAAAGCGATTGGGATTGAGTTGAATTGTCTTTGGGAAATACAGATATACATGGTTTTAAAAAGGTAGCGATAATATTTCATTCAGTACAGAAATTTGTAAGCGGCATAACTTACCCTGTCCTGCGGTTCAACTTACCCCATACCGGTGTAAGTTGTGCCAAGTGACCAGTTTTTTGGGGACAAACTATGTTTTCAAAATGTTTACATGAATTCTCATTATTTCCAGGGCTACACAACATCCTGAAATATATGTAGATATCTTGGTTAGAAAAAAATACTATATTTCCCTTGAAGGAGTGATGCTGAATGTAAAGAAATGGCTCAACTTACCCCACTCTCCTCTATGTCACAACCAGAAACAGTTTGTAACAACACCCCTTGTAAATACCATCATAAATACCAGATTTTGCTCTAACCAATCTGAAGGGCTGTTTTATAATCTGAGGATCTGCCTCCAAGCACTGTGTTAGCATGCCCAGAGAGAATCCCCCCCAGTACAGAGCACATCACTGGCTGGATCAGGCCTTATCTGAACATGGAGGCACATGATTGGGTATATGAGGACTGTTATGGGTCAGCAAGGGACAGGGGCCATAAGATCACTACATATATTACACTAACCTTTCCCAACCTCACTCTAGCCTTATATCAAGTGTCTAACAGGCTCGATAAACTGTGAAAAAACTTAGGTTAAACCTGTCTGTGTGCTGCGTCACAGAACCTGAATACATCATGTGTGATTGAGAGTTTATAGATCTGTTTACTGCCCTTTTTCCCAGGAATGGAACAGAGGAAGGAGAGGAGGGGGGATAAGCATAGTCTACTATTGTATTTAAATGTTTTATTAAGCTTGTATTTATTCAGGGGAACCCACTGAGACCAGGGTCTCATTTACAATGGTGCGCTGAGGAATACAAATAAAATAAACTGCAACTTACAGAATCAATACTTTAGCTTCAAATACCACAAATACAATTATTTTTATTCAATCCGAACAGTTGCAATTCTCCTTAAATTTCAATCAACATTAAAGTCCTAAACTGCCCAAAAGGCAGTTAACCCTAGAGGCAGTTTGGTATGTCATATTTTTGTATTTCAACAGTGAAGTGAGGAAGGTCGGAAGCTTGTGTAGTAGAGCTTTGTAAACAAAAATGGAGTAGTGAAGGGATCTACGGGACATCAACGAGGACCAGCCAGCTGTTTGATACAGGAGGCAGTGATGCGTATTAATACTGTCCCCTGTGATATAGCAAAGGGCGCTTTGGTAGACGGTATCAAAGGTTTAAGAGTAGTGGCTGCTGCATTCCGATAAATGATGTCACTATAGTCAAGAACTGGTAGGAAAGTTGACTGTACAATCTGCTTCCTGCTGTTTAGGAAGAGGCATTATCTATTTCTATAAAATAAGCCTACTTTAATCTCAGTTTCTTAGCTAGCACATCCGTATGTTTTCACATGACAAATTATTGTCAATCCAAAACCCCTGATATGTATAGGAGTGAACCTGCTTGATGTGCATGGAGGGGAAGGAGTGGGGCAGGATAGACCTGTTGGCTCCCGACAGTTGCTCTTCTGAGGATCAGGCCTGCTGCTACAGGCCCAGACCAGATCTCCCTTAATCAGCCTGTAAAGCCATCTTGACTTCCTATTACCCATTATGTGCTCTGTGCCCTCACTAATACATAACTAATTTTCTACTGTTACAGATTACATTATTACAGAGATGTGAAACAGCGTGTGATAGCTACTGGGGATACTTCACAAAATATCCATCATGCAGTGTTCCGAAAGCAAATGGTCCATGTAAATGTGACGTCACAGTTATCAGGGCGTCCACTGAAACATCCGCTGTTATAATGACCCCTGGACATACCAGCATAGTTCACATAATCCCTCACATCTACACAGTTTGACACCACAGCTGCACTGAAGACTGATACCAGAGGATAGACAGGGAATGAGGAGGCACCATGCATTACAAAACACTCTCTGACCGCACGTTGAGATACCTCTAGCTCCATCTCAAATACACAGCACATACATCATGATGAAAGAAAGTACCCCTATATTACTTAATGAATTTGTCTTGCATGGAGCTAGCAGTTTTAAACAGGGGTGTAGCCAGTTTTTGTGTGAGAGATCGCTGAGAGCAGGACTTGATAAGAAGCAGGATCTGATAGTGAACAGGATCCATCTGATAGAGCCTCTCTGGGCAGAGTGAAGAGAGAACGGAGCCTTACAGAGAGACTTTTAGGAAAACCTAAAAGCCACAGCGTCATTCATTGAGGCTTCTTAACATTTTATAAAATTAATAAATTAGTTACATGCCATGCAGTGACTGAGTGTGAGATGGCAGGTGTGTGTGTGTGTTTAGTGTGTGTGTGTTTGTGTGTGTAATTAAGAGACTGAATATAAAATAGGTCAGGTTATCCCCCATGTCAATTTGTCTACACCCTTTTCGCCCTCACTCTCATCCATGTTAACCTAAAAGATACTTTTCTAAACAATAGAACACTGTCAGTAGCAACCTTCCAGGCACACCAGGGCACAGTTCTTCAGAAAGTATCTATTCGGATCGATTATTGGATAGGAATAAAATAGAAATAAATAGAAGGAGAGTCCCCATTCAAGTCAATGATTGGCCATTATATTAATTATATTCCTATACGTTTCATCCTAACCGATAGTCGAATTCCAGATAGATAACTTTTGAAAAACTTGGCACTGGAAATTCAACCGTATGAATAACAGGTAGAGCCTGATAGTAACAAAGTGCACTCCGACAGAGGTGTTAAGAAGTAGCCAGGTATGTACTTACAGTGTTTAGCTGGGAGCAGCTGTAGTTGTTGAGATGAGTTCAGGTGGCTTCGGACCTGTGTTTCTGTGAGCTGGTGTGAAAGAGTTCCTCTCTTCCCCTTTACAACAGAGTACAGAGTCTGCTCTCAGGGAGTGCCAGCTTAAAAAGAACAAACACGCTCTCTGAAATGACTTCACCACAAGAGAAAAAGCAAGTGAGAGAGAGAGGGGAGGAGAGGAGAGGAAAGGAAAGAAGGGGAGGGAGGAAACCACAGCCTTAAAAGGATATGGCCTTTTTTCCTCTCCATTTTTCTAGAGTTTCTAGTCTTCTTATTTCATTCTATGACACACCCTTTTTTTCTTTCTCTCTTTATCCCCCTGTAAGTGTACCTCCTTATTTGGGAGCAGGACAGAGAGAATGAGGAACCACTGCCAAAGGGCTTGGTTTGGTCAGCTATAGGAATTCTCCAAATATCTTCCTCTACCACTTTGTCTAGAGAACATAAGGAGGGACCCACTGGGCACAGACGTCAATTCAACGTCTATTCCATGTTGGTTCAATGTAATTTCACTGAAATTACGTGAAAAGAACGTTGATTCAACCAGTGCGTGGGCGGGGAGAGAGGGAGGGCGAAAGTAGAGAGTATGATGGTTTAAGGGGACCAGGGGGAGGGAGATGCTTTCAGTAATTAGAGAGGATAAGGAAGGAGGCACTGCTATAGGGAAGTTGAATTTATTGCCTCTATATTAATTGTCTGTTTTTTGTTATTTATTACGTTGTTTGTTTTACAAACATTCAAATAAAATGTCTGGGAGCCATGAAATGACTTTTGTTCCATGAGATAAGTACAGTAAGATAAGTATGTGAGGGCATGAGTGAATGAGAGGAACTAGAATGCAAGTAAGTCAGCCAAAGTGCAAGTAATGCTGATTTGTTTTGCTTTGTTGGGTGTTCAGTTAAATTCCTCATCCTTTTTTGTTTTTTACATTTTCCTCTTGGCTCTAAAGAACATACACCCCCTCGCATATAAACACACCCATGCTAATGGTACATGACATCATTACATTGACAGCAAAAGCGGGGCATGCCATAGCTTGAGAGGCCATCGAGGTAAAACATTGACATCACAGATGACATCACTGAGAGGAGTCAGCATTAGAATGAAGTAACTGTCTGACCACAAAGGTTGTTGCAATGAAAGGTATTGGGTAATGTTGTATCAGTGTCATATTAGTCCCTAAGCTATTCTGTTTATAGGTGCCAGGTTGTGTTGTGTCTTTATTGTCAGTTGTTCTCCATCCAAGGGCACCAGACTGGACTCGTTACCCCTAGCAACAAGGATATCTCTTTAGCCACCAGACCTTGGGCTACTGAACTTGTAAACCTTAGACACACATAAGATAGTGAACAGTCCTTTCACACACACAGTTCTTCTGAGCTGGTGGTAAAATAGGGTTTCTGCAAGTTAATGATTCAGTTTAATGATGAACATTTTACACAGTATATCATAATAAATCACCACAACCTTTTAGCCTAAAAACACAGCAATCGCTTTGGTGATGACTGTGAAACTAAACAATATTAATAGTCGGATTCTGCTTCAGTGAGAACCTTTTTTATTAAAAAAAATACATGGATTGCTTTTTTAAGGAGAATGATCAGAGTTGACTACAATTTTCATGTGCTTTTAACTGTTCAGTACAGTTGTATGTCTCATTGGATGTACAATATGTCTGTCTATGGGTTTCCGCCTCCACACATCTGTCTTCCAGAGAGTAGCTCCACGTACGTCTGGCTGCCTCTGTCCAGCAGGACCAGGGCGGTCTGTCTTCCGAGTCCTCCCCGTTATCCTCCCACGTGGACACCACCATCTCCCCGTTCCTCATCAGCCGCAGCTTGTGGTTCAGCCTCTGGTCCGCCGCACACACTTGGAGTGAGAGGAAGAGAGTTAATGAAATGGATGACTGCATGTCCAGGATAGGACTATTATTGAGTGTATTGTCTGTGGAACATGTGTAGTGGGTTTAAGGTTGGTGTGTATGCATACCCAGGGCAGGGTTTTAGCAGTTTCCGTGGTTGAGGGAGATCTCGGTGTAGGGAATCGGCACGTTACTGGTGAAGGGGCCGAAGCAGTGGCTTTTGGGACTCATGGTGGCTGTGAATGCCATCCGCATTCCTCCTGGAGAGAGAAAGAGAGAGAGAGAGTCCGTTTTTCAGTCAGACAGAGATAACAGTTTGGGCACAAACTGGTCGTATCAACTTTAATTCATCGCCATCTAAAGAAAAAGGCTACGTGATGTTGAGTCAACGAGGAAAGGAATTTCTGGAATGCTTGTCTTTTTATCACCCAACTTTAAATTCCAATGACATGGTCAATGTTTTGTTAATTTCATATTGAGTTCACGTTGAACTACGTGAGCTCAATCAAATGTAAATCAAAATGAGACATCTGACATCTGTGCACAGTGGGAAGTACGTGTTTTGAGGCATATGTTATTAGCAGCCCTGGTCTCTGTTAGCAGAGAAGTTATCCATAGAATTAAGAATGAGGTCACTCCTCCCTGGTCTGTCTGTGTACCAGATATAATGTTTCTATAATGTTGGTACCTGTGACCTCCTGGATGCTATTGCCCAGCTGGGACAGGCTGTGCCACAGGGTCACCATCCTGGTGGACACCTGCTCCTCCAGTTCATGGAGCATCCCCGCTGGCGCTTAAACGCACACTAACAGTCCCAGCGGCCGCACGGCAGCACACCCTCCCATGCCACTGACCACAGGCAGGGAGAGGAGAGAGAGGTGGGGGGACAAGGGTAGAGAGAGGAGGGTTAAGGACATGTATAGTGATGCAACTTAGCTGACTCATTCATGTTAACAAATGTGTTGATTTGTACTCCTTTGTTAACGTTACAGTGATTTCAATTCAGGTTGGCATTTATTATCATGAATCTTGCCCTGGAGGCAGCTCTGCAGAGTGGTGACTAGCTGGCACAGCCACAGATTCATACAATCTTTATAAAACTTAACCCTAAGCTTAACCACACTGCTAACCCGAACCAAACATTTTTGTTTTCAGGAATTTTTACGATATATCAAATTTAGACTTTGCAACTGGCCCATCTAACAGAAATCGCTCAGTTCTACCTTCAGGGCAAGATTCATGACAATAAAGGTCAGACTGCGAGCAATTTCAGTACTAATATTGTACAGTGTGTATTGTAAAGGCTTAGAGTTCAGAGATTCTCATAGGTATGAAGATGATGATGATGAATGCTCTACCTGCTGCTTCTCTCAGGAGGGAGGTATGGACTGTCACACTGAGATACAGTGCCCCAAGAGGAACAGAGTGGACACCCAAACTAGGTGTGAAGGCAGGATCCAGACCGGAAGGAGACGGACAGCACTGGGAAATCTGAGGGGATGAATATCAATTTTATAGCCCTGGAATACAATGTGAACTTCCTTATAATATAGAGTAGAATAGCCACAAACACAGCATCCATTTAACATGTACAACACAACAAAAACAGTATCACAAGTAATGTTCAGCAACATTTTAATTAATCAATTGAGACAGGTAAAAGTCAATTTAATTTATACCATACATTATCTACTTCTGATTATGGGCATTACTTTCCATCATTTCATATATTTTACTCACCCAGTGTCCATTTTTATTTGGTGTCGTAAGGGTATTAATAATTGTACTGTGCAGTCATAGTCCATCTCCTCACTCCACATCAGTAGTCCAGATAGATATATCTGTGACAGAGATGAACTAGCTAAACAACAGCTCTAAGTACTGTACATACTGTTTTGATCCCACTCTCATATGTTTGTCATCACTGTACTGACTGTGTCAGCAAGAACAAACCAATCATCTGGTCCACGCCCAAGTCCTCTAGCCCTCACCCTTGTGAAAGATAGGCAGCAGCAGCAAACTCCAGTGCTCAAACACTCCAACACTAACAGGAACCAGCGCTAACAAACACACAGAGAGACAGGATGTACAGTACCAGCAAAGCCAACACTCAGCTTCTTCCAGGTGAGTTTTATCGTAGGTGGACTACCCTATGGGGAAGGAGAGGGGGATCTTCTCCGACACATCCCGACACTGCCAGCACAATTCCCCAAACTCTCTCCCACACACAATTCCAATTTCAGGTCCCTGGGCAGGACACCCACACTAGGTGTGAAGGCAGGATCCTGCAGGGTCCACCCAGATTATCAACCCAAGTGTGTAATGTGTACATACAGCGACTGTAGCAATCCATGTGTATTATTAGGCCACTGGTGTCAGGTGGACTGATGGCATCAGTAAGGTTGTTTATTCTTCCTGGTTGTGTCTCTGCCCCAGTGCTCTTGGAATTCAATAGGAGACTGATAATACCTGATCAATGGGAGGCTTAGTTTGGGTGATTGTCCTTCCCCCTTCCCTGTCCTCCTTGGTCATTGTGTGGTGACATACGGTAGGTAGTGAACCTGCCAGTGAAGGTGTCATGGTGTGTGTGAGCAGGTAATCTCTCCATTGACTTTTCATCTCCTTTCTCACGGGCCATTGTCGTAATCAGTGTCACCACATCCGATTCACATCAAAACGGTTCTGAGTGACACATTGTTCTGAGATTGGGATCTTCTGAAAGCTGGCACAGCCTGCGCTAGTACAAGAGTGCTTGTTCTGGGGCAAATCCAAAGTTATGGACACCAAGCTCTCTGCGCTATAATCCCCTTACCATTAACTGAGAACACAGGACAGACAGAAGAGTTGAGTCACAGGAGGTTGGTTGGTGATGTCTTCTATAACCACCAGGGCAAAAGCTCCAACACAGCTTTGATATCAGCTTCATCTCAGCCTGAGAAGGCAGTACATATTGTTAATATTCCTCTAACACATGGTTTAGTCTTGTGGTTTTCCAATCACTAATCTGTATATCTGATCTTTCTTGCTGGCACTGACCACAGGTCAAATAGTTCTCTGTGAACCCAAGAGTGACTTTGTTGATGTCACCTTTCAAGGTGTAACAACAATGTGAGGTTGTGACACACTGTATAGGTCATCAAGGTGTAACAACAATGTGAAGTTGTGACACACTGTATAGGTCATCAAGGAGTATCAACAATGTGAAGTTGTGACACACTGTATAGGTCATCAAGGTGTAACAACAATGTGAAGTTGTGACACACTGTATAGGTCATCAGGTGTAACAACAATGTGAAGTTGTGACACACTGTATAGGTCATCAAGGTGTAACAACAATGTGAAGTTGTGACACACTGTATAGGTCATCAGGTGTAACAACAATGTGAAGTTGTGACACACTGTATAGGTCATCAAGGTGTAACAACAATGTGAAGTTGTGACACACTGTATAGGTCATCAAGGTGTATCAACAATGTGAAGTTGTGACACACTGTATAGGTCATCAAGGTGTAACAACAATGTGAAGTTGTGACACACTGTATAGGTCATCAAGGTGTAACAACAATGTGAAGTTGTGACACACTGTATAGGTCATCAAGGTGTAACAACAATGTGAAGTTGTGACACACTGTATAGGTCATCAAGGTGTATCAACAATGTGAAGTTGTGACACACTGTATAGGTCATCAAGGTGTAACAACAATGTGAAGTTGTGACACACTGTATAGGTCATCAAGGTGTAACAACAATGTGAAGTTGTGACACACTGTATAGGTCATCAAGGTGTAACAACAATGGTCATCAAGGTGTAAACAATGTTTGTGACACACTGTATAGGTCATCAAGGTGTAACAACAATGTGAAGTTGTGACACACTGTATAGGTCATCAAGGTGTAACAACAATGTGAAGTTGTGACACACTGTATAGGTCATCAAGGTGTAACAACAATGTGAAGTTGTGACACACTGTATAGGTCATCAAGGTGTAACAACAATGTGAAGTTGTGACACACTGTATAGGCCTGGTGCCTGGCCGGCTGCTGTTGTTATGGAGGACACAAGGCTGCAGTGAGTGTTTTTGAGTCTGTAAGTAGGCTTGTTCTGGTTCATACTCAGGGTTAAATTTCAGCATATTGTGCATAGTTTTGAGTATCTTACGCATACTTATGTGGTTAACACTTGCCACTTTATAATTTAATTATATTGCTAGAACAATATAAAAGACCCATCATTGACATCTATCAAAAATAAACAAAATCAATTAACGCTTAAAGATTTTGTGAATAATAATGAATCACTCTGGCCATGGTTGTGCCATTATGAGTGTTTGTAACTGAAACAGAGACAATACTGGAGCAATCAGTCTGATATTTCTCATCACTGCAATGTATTGTTGGAAGATTGAAACCATTGTCACACATTATACATACATGACAGTAGGTCTACAGTTCCACTGTGGGGGGGGGGGGTGGGTATGCAGCCACCCTGAGATGGTCACATCTACCTTTCTCTTCCGTCAGCCAGCAACCTGTATGTACTTCTACACTGTGGGTCTATAAGGGAAGGGCTGTGTTCGTACATGTTTTAAATCAAATCCCTTTCCATTCAACATACACGGAGTATACCACACATTAGGAACACCTATCTAATATTGAGTTGCACCCCCCCTCTTGTCCTCAGAACAGCCTCAATTCGTCGGGGCATGGACTCTACAAGGTGTCGAAAGCGTTCCACAGGGATGCTGGTTGACTCCAATGCTTCCCACAGTTGTGCAAAGTTGGCTGGATGTCCTTTGGGTGGTAGACCATTTTTGACCCAAACTGGTGCACCTGGAACCTACTACCATACCCTGTTCAAAGACACTTAAATATTTTGTCTTGCCCATTCACCCTCTGAATGGCACACAATTCATGTCTCAATTGTCTCAAGGCTAAAAAAGTATTCTTTAACCGGTCTTCTCCCCTTCAATGAAATGGATTTAACAAATGTATACTCAGTGTATTTTACCAATGATTAGTTGGAACCCCAAGTCTGGTGAACATTATTAGAGTAATATGCCATTAACAATATTTTGAATCCCACAGACCTTGTTGAGCAGGTAATAGAGGAGAGAGAGAGAGAGAGAGAGAGAGAGAGAGAGAGAGAGAGACAGAGAGAGAGAGAGAGAGAGAGAGATAGAGAGAGAGAGACAGAGAGACAGAGATATAGAGAGAGAGAGAGACAGAGAGAGAGGGAGAGAGAGATGGAGAGAGAGAGAGCGAGAGAGAGAGAGGAGAGAGAGAGAGAGAGAGAGAGAGAGAGAGAGAGAGAGAGAGACATGACGGTGAGTCAGCTCCTAGCGGTCAGTCGGTGGTGTAGATCAGGAAGCTACTGAAGTTGTTGCAGTGGCTCTGTCATCACAGAGGAAGCAAGGGGGCAGGCAGACGGACACGATATCCCCAGACTGGGCCAGGGCCAGCACGGTGCTGGCTGTGTCCTCCTGGTCCTTGTGGTTCTTCTCCTGCAGTGGTGGCCCGGCTCTGGCCATTAATTTACAGGCTGCCAGCAGGGCCCCCGGGGAGCCTGCATCGCTCCACACCATCAGGGCCAGACTGTAGACCCCAGAGAGGTGTGCGGTGAACACCCCTGAGGACACGTTGTGAGCCTGGCCCAGGTCGATGAACACGTGCTCATATGCAACTATGATTTTTCCTCACTGGACCCATGCACCAATGCCAGTGTGTCAACGCCACCAAGAACACTGTACGGCTTTCTAGACAGGAGAGAGAGAGGGGGAGGGAGAGGAAGGAGGGTAGAAAAATGGTCAGTGATATACAGGGAAGAATGAGTTGTGTAGGACCTGAGAAACTATAAAGGGTCATATTTCAGTAGTTAAGTTCCCACTGAGCACACAGTGGTTGAATCAATATGGTTTCTATGTCATTTCAACTCAATTACATTGAACCAATGTCGAATAGACGTTGAATTGTGCCCAGTGGGTTATTTATTATTTCTACTAGAGCAGTTACAATAGGGTCTAGTCACATTTATAGGGACTTGGATCGTCAATAATCTGATAGTAAAACACACAGATAGGACTAACCTTTAATGTCAATCAGTGCAGTCGGGGCTGTATCAAGGTGTTTCTCTAGTTGGGTCAGAGTAGTGTCAAAATATTTATGCAGCTTCCCTACCAGTCTCTGCATCACACAGCAGCCACAGGATGCTGGGTCTGTCATACACACTATACCCATTTTACACACACATCCGCATTGAGACTCAAACAGACTATTACAAACACTGAAATATAGACTCTTCCTCTGTACTGTCTCTCTCTCACAGTGTTCTGGTGGTGCAGGGTTGCCCCCGGCCGTTCCAGGAGTAGGTTCACTTCCCCGGTCCCACATGTCCCAGGGCCGTCCTAAACACACACAGCAGCACGATACCTGGGAGAGAGGACAAAACCCAACACAGATACACCCTCACATACAAGGAAGGCACTGTCATGTGCTTTCAGAGCGCGACAGTGAATTGAACTGTTCTGAACTTCACCAAAGCACACTTCCACTGAACATGGCTGAGAATGTCACATGGAACTTCATACTTCACTTTATAGCCTTGCTGCACCCCACCTACCATTGTATGGGACTTAGCAGAGGAGGCAGACTGGCTTTGTAAGGGTATTAGGGACAGATACTGTGTTTTTGGGTGTGCAGTACCCCATGGAATTTTACTAATCCCTGCTACGTTGATATCATTTGATAAAGTATTTGTGTGTGTATGTGTGTGTGTGCACATGCATGCGTGCGTGTGAGAAAAATACTCTTTCACATGGTCTGAATTGCTGCTCAGTGATTTATTTGAACATGTACATTCTCTTATAGCTTTTCAGAATAGAGGGAGACACAGCTAAACTATACAAAACACAACAGACTGTGATCAGTAGGGACAGAACAACAACCCAATAGGAGACAATGCAGTGCAGTCAGGAGGCTCCCAGTCCTCCAACAGAACAATTCATTTAGTCATTCCTCACTGGAGGAGTGGAGGAATGTCCTCATCGGTCTCTTATTCTCTCTTCATTTCTAAAGCACAGGCAAAGCGCTACACTGTACAGATACAGTGGAAATCTCTTCTCATTCATTCACCATTCATTAATCTATTACATCATCTACCCATTTGTTTATTCATTCATTCTTCCATTCAACTATCTCTATTTACAATATACAGTTATTATAGCAGAGTAGATGAAAGCTAAGGACATCAGTAGAGAAGGCTGGGTGAAAGCAGTGTATAAATCTAGGGTATTAGTGTTAGTCGCAACCTCAATGATAAGGCAAAATGTGTGGTAGTAGTAGTAGTAGAACTAAGTGAGTTCCTGCAGTAATAGGAGTGATGACTGTGCCTGTAGGAGGCATTTGGCCTGCCTATATATCATTTCATGTGTTGTATATGTTCTGTCTAGGGATGTTTTAACTTGTTTTGTACACTAGAGGGCACAAAATGTTCGGTCATGGGTTACTGGTCACAAAAATATAAACGCAACATGCAACAACTTCAAAGATTTTACTGAGTTACAATATTACAGAAATCTGTTAATTTAAATAAATCCATTAGGCCCTAATCTATGGATTTCACATGTTTGGGAATACTTTACACCTACCTACATGTACATACCTCAATTACCTCGACTAACCTGTACCCCTGCACATTGACTCGGTAGCGGTACGCCCTGTATATAGAGCCTCGTTACTGTTAAAGTTTTTTTAACTTTTAGTTTATTTGGTAAATATTTTCTTAACTCTTATTTTTCTTAACTGCATTGTTGGTTAAGGGTTTGTAATGAATCATTTCATGGTAAGGTCTACACCTGTTGTATTTGACGCATGTGACAAATAACATTTGATTTGATAGATATGCATCTGTTGGTCACAGACACCTTAAAGAAAAGTAGGTGCATGGATCAGAAAACCCGTCAGTCGGTATCTGGTGTGACCACCATTTGCCTCATGCCGCCCGACACATCTCCTTCACATAGAGTTGATCAGAATGTTGATTGCGGCCTGTGGAATGTTGTCCCACTCCTCTTCAATGGCTGTGCCATGTTGCTGGATATTGGCGAGAACTGAAACACACTGTTGTACACGTAGATCCAGAGCATCTCAAACATGCTCAGTGGGTGACATGTCTGGTGAGTGTGCAGGCCATGGAAGAACTGGGACATTTTCAGCTTCCAGGAATTGTGTACAGATCCTTATGACATCATGCTGAAACATGAGGTGATGGCAGCGGATAAATGGCACGACAATGGGCCTCAGGATCTCATCACGGTATCTCTGTGCATTCAAATTGACATCGATAAAAGGCAATTGTGTTTGTTACCTGTAGCTTATGCCTGCCCATACCATAACCCCACTGCCGCCATGGGGCATTCTGTTCACAAAGTTGACATCAGAAAATGGCTCGCCCACATGACCCCATACACGTGGTATGCGGTTGTGAGGCCGGTTGGATGTACTGCCAAGTTCTCTAAAACGACATTGAAGGTGGCTTATGGCAGAGAAATGAACATTAAATTCCCTGGCTACAGCTCTGGAGCATGTTCTTTCAAAACTTGAGACATCTGTGGTATTGTGTTGTGTGACAAAACTGCACATTTTAGAGTGGCCTTTTACTGTCCCCAGTACAAGGTCCACCTTTGTAATGATCATGCTGTTTAATAAGCTTATTGATATGCCACACCTGTCAGGTGTATGGATTATCTTGGCAAAGGAGAAATGCTGCATGGCTGCGCCCCTGTCCATAGATTAGGGCCTAATGAATTTCTTTCAATTGACTGATGTCCTTATATGAACTGTAACTCAGTCAAATTGTTGACATTGTTGCATGATGCGTTTATATTTCTGTTCAGTATATATTATACACAACACAAACAAGTAAAAACGACTCATACAGAGGCATCTAGTGAAGCTGGGAGGGATAGGGTCAGGGGTTGGAGCGCTTGGGAAGGTGAATATATCTAAATATTATTCACGTTTTTATTGACATAGAATTTGGTCACTGTTTTGTTTTCTATCCAGGTTTACTCCTCACCCTTACACCTCCCCTCTCCATCATAACAACCACCACCCCAACATGCAACGTTAAAGGATATATAATACTTTGACTCAGTGACTGACCAGCCCATCCTACCTGCGCAGTATGTGCATTAATATACATTTACGCAAGTTCTCACTTAAATTACACTATTTAGGAGGGGTCTTGGGGTAAATAGTAGGATCTGACTGAGCATATCTCTCTCTCTCTCCCTCTGTCCTGCCTATGCTTCCTTGACCTTATCCTCATAGGTGCCCTTGCCCTTGTAGGCACCCACATAGCCACTGGCATCTGGAATGTCTACTCGCCCGGCCTTGCCCTTCCCCTTGCCCGACTCGTCAAACCGCTCCTTGTGTGCCCCTGTGAATTTGGTGGTGTCTGTCAGTCTGTCCACCGCCGCTGCCTTGGCCACTTTCTATGAGCCGGAAAAGAGCAAGGGAAAGAGAAAGGGAAAGGGAGAATGAGAGATGAGGATACAAAGTCAGAGCTTACCCACCAAACAGATATACACACACAGCGGACACAAACACACGCTCTCTCTGAGACTGTAATATTATCAGGCTGCTGACAGGTAGACACTCACAGTGACGCCAGCGTTGGCAGGCTCCCTCCCTGCAATGAGGCCGTAGAGCTGCTGCAGCGCCTCCTCCTGGCACTTCCCTTTAAAACGCTTCGGGGCCAACTCTGACAGGGCCTGGCTGAACTGCTCAAAGGCGATCACACGAGCTGTCTTCGCCCTAAAATACACAGAAAAACATTGAGATTTTTACCTTTACTCATGATATGGTATTCTGAGGGCCTCAGGCCGTATCCCCTCTTTCCTAGAAAGATGACTGCGGATCTGTCAGTGTGGAGGTTTGAAACTGGACCGAGTCTCACTTGACTTTAGTGAAGACAATGTCCACATCGGTGGCAGTGACGTTCTTGCCGTCGATGACCCGGCAGTCCTTGCAGAGTTTGGCAAAGTTCTTCCCGTTCATCTCCTTCCCAGTAGCCTTGGTGTCCCCATGAATGGCAAACTTCTTGAAGGACGTCTCCACCTCTGCTACTGATACGGAGCCCTCTGCCATTCTGCCCTATAGATAGAGAGATGGAGATAGAGAGAGAGGTAACACACTAAGGATGGGATGCAAGAGAAAGGCATACAGTCGAGACTGCTGTAGTTTCTGAAACTAACAGCAAGTGCACTGCCATAATGTTGAAATAACATTGGGAGGACACCGAGTCCACGGAGACAGGAAATGAGGAGGTATTGGGAGAGATTTGGTCATTAAGGCGATACATTCAGCACACCACATCCTCTGGGCATTTTATTTATATATATACAGTGGGGAGAACAAGAATTTGATACACTGCCGATTTTGCAGGTTTTCCTACTTACAAAGCATGTAGAGGTCTGTCATTTTTATCATAGGTACACTTCAACTGTGAGAGACGGAATCTAAAACAAAAATCCAGAAAATCACATTGTATGATTTTTAAGTAATGAATTTGCATTTTATTATATGACATAAGTATTTGATACTCCTCCATACAGACCTTCTCCAGATCCTTCAGGTTTCTGGGCTGTCGCTGGCAATACGGACTTTCAGCTCCCTCCAAAGATTTTCTATTGGGTTCAGGTCTGGAGACTGGTTAGGCCACTCCAGGACCTTGAGACGCTTCTTACGGAGCCACTCCTTAGTTGCCCTGGCTGTGTGTTTTGAGTCGTTGTCATGCTGGAAGACCCAGCCACGACCCAACTTCAATGCTCTTACTGAGGGAGGTTGTTGGCCAAGATCTCGCATTTCATGGCCCCATCCATCCTCCCCTCAATACGGTGCAGTCGTCCTGTCCCCTTTGCAGAAAAGCATCCCCAAAGAATGATGTTTCCACCTCCATGCTTCACAGTTGGGATGGTGTTCTTGGGGTTGTGCTCATCCTTCTTCTTCCTCCAAACATGGCGAGTGGAGTTCAGATCAAAAAGCTCTATTTTTGTCTCATCAGACCACATGACCTTCTCTCATTCCTCCTCTGGATCATCCAGATGGTCATTGGCAAAGTTCAGACGGGCCTGGACATGCGCTGGCTTGAGCAGGGGGACCTTGCGTGCACTGCAGGATTTTAATCCATGACGGCGTAGTGTGTTACTAATGGTTTTCTTTGAGACTGTGGTCCCAGCTCTCTTCAGGTCATTGACCAGGTCCTGCCGTGTAGTTCTGGGCTGATCCCTCACCTTCCTCATGATCATTGATGTCCCACGAGGTGAGATCTTGCATGGAGCCCCAGACCGAGGGTGATCGACCGTCATCTTGAACTTCTTCCATTTTCTAATAATTGCGCCAACAGTTGTTGCCTTCTCACCAAGCTGCTTGCCTATTGTCCTGTAGCCCATCCCAGCCTTGTGCAGGTCTACAATTGTATCCCTGATGTCCTTACACAGCTCACTGGTCTTGGCCATTGTGGAGAGGTTGGAGTCTGTTTGATTGAGTGTGTGGACAGGTGTCTTTTATACAGGTAATGAGTTCAAATAGGTGCAGTTAATACAGGTAATGAGTGGAGAACAGGAGGCTTCTTAAAGAAAAACTAACAGGTCTGTGAGAGCCGGAATTCTTACTGGTTGGTAGGTGATCAAATACTTATGTCATGCAATAAAATGCAAATGAATTACTTAAAAATCATACAATGTGATTGTCTGGATTTTTGTTTAAGATTCCGTCTCTCACAGTTGAAGTGTACCTATGATAAAACTTACAGACCTCTACATGCTTTGTAAGTAGGAAAATCGGCAAAATCGGCAGTGTATCAAATACTTGTTCTCCCCACTGTAAATATATATACATATATATATATAGCTCTACGGACAATTCCTTCGACCTCATGGCTTGAGTTTTGCTCTGACATGCACTGTCAACTTTTGAACCTTATATAGACAGGTGTGTGCCTTCCCAAATCATGCCCAATCAATTGAATTTACCACATGTTGTAGAAACATCTCAATAATCATCAATGGAAACAGGATGTACCCGAGCTCAATTTCGAGTGTCATAGCAAATGGTCTGAATACTTATGTAAATAAGGTATTCCTGTTTTTAATTTTAAATAAATTTGCAAAACTTTCTAAAAACATGTTTCCACTTTGGCTTTATGGGGTACTGTGTGTAGATTGATGAGTAAATTGTTTTATTTAATCCATTTTTAAAATAAGTCTGGAAAAGTCAAGGGGTCTGAATACTTTCTGAATGCACTGTATAATGTAGCTAGGTGTGACAACCACATATCTCAGTCATAGTCAGTACATTTTTCCTCAAAAAGTAGCTATCAGCAAAGTCAGTGCTAGTATAAAAAGTTCAAGAAAAGCAAGGGTGTTAGTTGTTATTGCTTTTTAAGAGGGGGCGAGGGGAGGGGGGTGCTGTGAGATTAATCAAGTAAAGGAATCGATCAATATAGTAATGAAGGCTTGGATCAAATAGATTAATTCAGCACACTTGCATTAATTATTAACAGACCAGAGAAAAACACTGGGTCATGCAGCATCTGATACTCAAAATGTAAAGAAACATTAACATATGTAAATTCATATTTAACATACATTCCACAAGTTAAACACAAACATCATGCATCATTTCCCCATGTTATATGTACAGTACATTCAATATAGTATGATGCAGCACAAAATAAAAGTACACCAAAAAGAGGACAGTGAGCGTAATAAATTATGTCAAATAGATGGCGTAGCTCATTTCTATGATTTGGTGTCATGTATTGTGTTTTGACCTCTTTCTTACTGGTCAATACATAGACTAAAGTACAGGATAACTTTAAGTGTAGACATGTTTACCTGTTAGGTGAAGGAATTCTGAGTGACGATGATGTTGGGGATGCCTGTGCTGATGCTGCGTGTCTTCCTCCTAGCCCTGCCACTCACACCACCTTCACAATGATGATAGCGATGTACAGAGAAGAGAGGGAGATGGAGAGCAGAAGGTGGGGAGGAAAAGAGCGAGCACAGACCAGCACAAGCCATGACATCATTTGCTGCCTCTCTCGTGAGCATGCGTTCTTGTTTACTCCCCCCTTTCTCTCAACCCTACCCCCTCCCTTCCTCCTCCTCCTTGGCTCCTTCCCCCTCTATCCTTTATGATTGGCTCACAGCTGGTGCTGCAACGCCCTATCCTCTGTCTGTCCAGAGACTAAAGGCTTTTTGTATTAACGAACATGAAGAAAAGCCCATAAATGAGGACAGCATTATACATGAACAGTTAACATCTGAAAGAATTGATGATATGGATTTCATGTTTATATCTATTTGCGACCACATCATTTTTGGTCTAATATTCTGTGCACGTCTTTAATATGAAGCATAGTACATTTTTTTACTCACTCATTCATAACCCTTCCCTCATGTGTGACACATCTTAGAAACAAATTGACATAATCATTGAAGAAGTGAAACCCATCAGTTCTACAAGAAAGGATGATGATGGAAACACAGTAGTGGCTAATCTGGTACTAGCACCACGAATATTGTGTCAATAATGTTCTATTCTAGAGAATTTACAGCATAACCACACATGGAGTGTTTAACTGATATTGTGACACAGAGAGCATGTTTTCCCACCAGAGGAACTTGCAGGGATTTGACTTTGTCCTTTAGGATATGTTTACTGTAAGGCCCTGTCCCCATGTTGTGTGGGTATATACCAACGACTGTATATGGTGTACACATGGTGGTGTAGTGTCCTATCTCTTATACGGAGAAGAAGCAGGACAGGCTGTTTCGACATCATCAGCCATCATGAAACCTACTACTGCTGTGTCAACAAAAATGCTGTACCAACTTGCCTTTTTAATATACTGCAATATTAAGTTGTATCCCTGTTTACAGTCAATGTTCCATTACATGCTTTCAATGAATGGCAAGTTCATCATGATGATCAAATCAAATTCAAATTATATTTGTCACATGCGCCGAATACAGCTGGTATTCACCTTACAGTGAAATGCTTACTTACAAGCCCCTAACAAACAATGCAGTTAAGAAAATACCTAAAAAAGTAACAAATAAAAAAGTAAAAAATAATTAGAGAACAGCAGTAAAATAACAATTGCAAGGCTATATACAGGAGGCACCGGTTAGTCAAGACTGAGGTAACATGTACTTGTAGGTAGTGTTTTTAAAGAGACTATGCATACATAATAACAGAGTGGCAGCAGCGTGGGAGTTGGGGGGGGGCAATGCAAATAGTCTGGGTAGCCATTTGATTAGATGTTCAGGAGTCTTATGGTTTGAGGTTAGAAGCTGTTAAAAAGCCTCTTGGTCCTAGACTTGGCACTCCGGTACAGCTTGCTGTCCGGTAGCAGAGAGAACAGTCTAGGACTATGATCACAGACATTTCGCCAAGAGAACCAACCAAGAGTGTCTGTTGCTGGGTGGTATGTGGGTTCATTCCTCTATGGTCACATTCACTTCCCAGTTTCATGCAGGTTGTCTTTTCTGTTTACACTAAAACACAGCCTCACCTTTAAATACCAGTGGAAGGGGACTGCACTCTTGCTTTAGTCTCACTCCCGTTTAATACAGGTCAGTGGGGTGTGATTCTATACTTCTACTGACTGGTTATCTCCTTGTGTCTCAGTCTGACCCAGCAGGACCATGGCTGAGCCGAACTTCCCCCTGCCTCCAGATGGCTACACCTGTCTTCTGTGTGCCGATGTGCTGCGAGACCCTGTCACCATCTCCTGTGGAGACACCTACTGCCTGGAGTGCATCAAGGTCTACTGGGACCAGTATGACCACCTGGGGGTGTACAACTGCCCCCAATGCCGGGCCACCTTCACCCCTCGCCCCGTCCTTAGGCGCAACGTGCCCAATGTGACCCAGGTGCGCCGGCAGCTGCCCGAGCTACAGCCCTTCCCTTACCTCCAGAGGGATTCGCTGTGTGACTTCTGTGTGGGACGCCGCAGTAAGGCTGTCAAGTCCTGCCTGATGTGCCTGGCCTACTACTGCGAGACACACATCAAGCCCCACTACGAGTCTGCCACCTTCAAGAGGCACAAGCTGGTGGATGAGACGGGTCACCTGGACAGGAAGATCTGTCCGCAGCACGAGAAGGGCCTGGAGCTGTTCTGTCGCTCTGACCAGATGTGTATCTGTGTGCTGTGCACCGTCAGGGAGCACCGCAGCCACAACATCATCTCTGCTGAGGAGGAGCGCGCTGAGAAACAGGCACGACTGCTCTTACACACTGGAACAACCTACCCTCACTAATCGCTCTAACAGTACATGACAACTGCAATGATACAGCTTAACTCATTTGAAACTTGTAAAGACAACAGGGTATTATGGCCCCTCAGTTTACTAACCATCTCTTCCTCTCCTTTAACAGAAAAACCTGTTGGTGACCCAGTCTGAGGTCCAGCACATCATTCAGGAGCGGATGAAGGAACTGCAGGAGTTGAGACACAATGTTGACGTTCTCAAGGTTAGGTCCATTTCCATTTCCTAGGTCAATTTCTGGTACTTTTTATGAGACTACATCCCTTCAATTTAGCACCATAGTATCATTCATTATACATTTTTTGGACCATATATTGCCATAGATGCACTAAATCAATCATTACAATTGTGTTTGCAATGTTTTGATTTTAATTATATAATAACACAATGATAATTGTGTAATTTGCAGTATCTCCCTCCCCTAACCTCAGAGCAATGCCCAGCGGGCGATGTCAGACAGTGATAAGATCTTCAGTGAGATGCTACAGGCGGTGGAGCGCTGGCATGTTGAAGTGAGCCAGCTGATAAAGGCCAACATGCAGGCAGCCATGTCACAGGCCGAGGGATATGTGGAGCGTCTGGAGCAGGAGATTCTGGAGCTGCAGCGCAGAGACGTCGAGCTGCGTCAGATCCTCGACACAGAGGACAACATCCACTTCCTACAGGTACTGGACTGGAGGGGGGAGAGACATTGGGCTGAGACAAGAACCAGGATCCGTACTGATAATAGACTGGTAGAAATATGAATCCAGCATTTGCATTACGATACTGATCCATTTATTTTGTGCTGTGTAGAACTTCCCCACACTGTGTGTTCCTCCTGAGCCCATGGTTCCCAAAGTCCTAATCAACCCTCAGTTCTCCTTCGGAGAGGTCACCAAGACTGTCACCGGCATGAAGGAGCATCTAGATGACATCTGTAAGAAGGAGCTGAGCAAAATCTCCAAGTTAGGTTAGTCTATTAATGTGACTAAAATGCCTACAACATAGCTTTTGTACAGCAAGAGTTTAGTATTGCGATAACCACCTGTAATTTTACATTTACAGTAAGTGATATCCCTGTATACATACTTTCACCAAGAGGTGGCGACAAACGATTCAAAGGTACATATTTATGAAGTTTACATTGGTTTATTATCTGTGAAAAAATATGCTTGTAATCCAAATATCTCTGGTGATAGAATCCATATTTTGTTCTAATACAGCTCCCACCAGGGCAGATTTTCAGGAACCCAAAACTAGAGCAGACTTCTTGAGATGTGAGTGGTCTGTTCTTGTCTGTTCTTTATACCAACTCAAATCATATAATTTTCTGATAATGCCAATAAATATTTTTTTTTTTCAGATTCTTGTCCGCTCACCTTTGACCCCAACACAGCCTACAAAGAGCTGGTTCTGTCTGAGGGGAACCACAAAGTGATGCGGAAGAAGACAGTCAAGTTTTACCCGGATCACCCCGAACGCTTCGATGGCTTCTCCCAGGTTCTATGCAGGGAGTCACTAGGTGGTTTCAGGTACTACTGGGAAGCAGAGTGGAGTGGGGAGTTCTCCATCGGAGTGGCCTATAAGAGCATCAGCCGCAAGGGTAAGAACTCTTACAGTCTGCTGGGCTACAACGACAAGTCCTGGAGTCTGCTCTGCTCTGACTCGGGCTACTCCGCATGGCACAACAAGATGGACAAAGACCTGCCAGAGGCCCCGCGGGCCACACGGATTGGAGTGTACCTGGACTACGCTGCCAACACGGTTGCCTTCTACTCTGTGTCCGAGGCCATGGAGCTGATCCATAAATTCAAGGCCCAGTTCTCTGAGCCTCTGTATGCAGGCTTTGGAGTGGGCTCCTCTGTGTCCCTCTGCCAACTAAAGGAGAACCTCCAACCTTACTGAGCACGGTGACAACAGACTGAGGGGAATCTACTCAATGTAAATAGGACTATGTAAACTACACAATGCTAATGTTGCACACAATCATTATGAATCATTTAAATTCAATAGACTTCAATAAAAATATAAAACTGCATGAGTGAAGTTAGTAATGATTCATAATGAGAATATGCCTGACTTCAGTACTGTGACATGTGATTTTTGTAAAAATGTTTACCTATGTTGGAAATGGGTCAAAGAAATTATCTTAACCAATCTGAGAAAAAATAAATATTTGTGATGAATTATCCATCTCTCCAGACAATTTTATAACATGACATGTTCATTGCAAGACAATATCTGTCAAAGGTTCTCTTTCAAAACCGTGCAAGTTAAGAAATATGCATATCCTCCAGCTATAGTATCTGCTATATACACTACCATTCAAAAGTTTAGGGCCCCTTAAAAATGTTTTTAAAAGAAAATGATTTTTTTTGTTGATTAAAATAACATCAAACGGATCAGAAATACAGTGTAGACATTGTTAATGTTGTAAATTACTATTGTAGCTGGAAATGGCTGATTTTTAATGGAATATCTACATAGGCGTACAGAGGCCCATTATCAGCAACCATCACTCCTGTGTTCCAATGGCATGTTGTTATAGCTAATCCAAGTTTATCATTTTAAAAGGCTAATTCATCATTAGAAAACCCTTTTGCAATTATGTTAGCACAGCTGAAAACTGTTATGCAGATTAAAGAAATAATAAAACCGGCCTTCTTTAGACTAGTTGAGTATCTGGAGCATCAGCATTTTGGGTTCGATTACGGGATAAAAATGGCCAGGAACAAAGTACTTTCTTCTGAAACTCATCAGTATATTTTTGTACTGAGAAATGAAGGCTATTCCATGTGAGAAATTGCCAAGAAACTGAAGATCTCGTACAACGCTGTGGAAACTCCCTTCACAGAACAGCGCAAACTGCATCTAACCAGAACAGAAAGAGTGGGAGGCCCCGGTGCACAACTGAGCAAGAGGACAAGTACATTAGTGTCTAGTTTGAGAAACAGACACCTCACAAGTCCTCAACTGGCAGCTTCATTAAACAGTACCCCTCAAAACACCAGTCTCAACGTCAACAATGAAGAGGCGATTCCGGGATGCTGGCCTTCTAGGTAGAGTTGTAAAGAAAAAGCCATACCTCAGACTGACAAATAAAAAGAAAAGATTAAGATGGGCAAAAGAACACAGACACTGGACAGATGAATCCAAGTTTGAGGTATTCGGATCACAAATAAGAACATACGTGAGAGACAGAATAAATGAAAATATCCTGGAGGAGTGCTTGACGCCATCTGTCAAGCATGGTGGAGGCAATGTGATGATCTGTGGGTGCTTTGGTGGCAGTAAAGTGGGAGATTTGTCCAGGGTAAAAGGATTCTTGAAGAAGGAAGGCTATCACTCCATTTCGCAACACCATACCCTGTGGGTGGCGCTTAATTGGAGCCAATTTCCTCCTACAACAGGACAATGACCTAAAGCACAGCACCAAATTAAAGCCCAGCGCAATAACTATTTAGGGAAGAAACAGTCAGCTGGTATTCTGTCTATAATTTAGTGGCCAGCACAGTCACCGGATCTCAACACTATTGAGCTGTTGTGGGAGCAGCTTGAGCGTATGGTACGTAAGAAGTGCCCATCAAGCCAATCCAATTTGTGGTAGGTGCTTCAGGAAGCATGGTGTGAAATCTCTTCAGATTACCTAACAAATTGACAACTAGAATGCCAAAGGTCTGCAAGCCTGTAATTGCTGCAAAATAAGGATTCTTTGACGAAGGCAAAGTTTGAAGGACACAATTATTATTTCAATTAAAAATAATTATTTATAACCTTGTCAACATCTTGACTATATTTCCTATTCATTTTGCAACTCATTTCAGGTATGTTTTTTATGGAAAACAAGGAAATGTCTAAGTGACCCCAAACTATTGAACGGTAGTATATATATACACACACACAGTTGAAGTCGTAGGTTTACATACACCTTAGCTAAATACAATTAAACTCAGTTTTTCACAATTGCTTACATTTAATCCTAGTAAAAATTCAGTTTCAGGTAAATTAGGATCACCACCTTATTTTAAGAATGTGAAATGTCAGAATAATAGTAGAGAGACAGATTTATTTCAGCTTTTATTTATTTCATCACATTCCCAGTGGCTCAGAAGTTTACATACACTCAATTAGTATTTGGAAGCATTGCCTTTAAATTGTTTAATTTGGGTCAAACATTTCGGGTAGCCTTCCACAAGCTTCCCACAATGAGTTGGGTGAATTTTGGCCCATTCCTCCTGACAGAGCTGTTGTAACTGAGTCAGGTTTCTAGGCCTCCTTGCTCACATATGCTTTTTCAGTTCTGCCCACAAATATTCTATGGGATTGAGGTCAGGGCTTGTGATGGCCACTCCAATACCTTGACTTTGTTGTCCTTAAGCCATTTTGCCACACCTTTGTATGCTTGGGGTCATTGTCCATTTGGAAGACCAATTTGCAACCAAGCTTTAACTTCCTGACTGATGTCTTGAGATGTTGCTTCAATATATCCACATAATATTCCTTCCTCATGATGCCGTTTATTTTGTGAAATGCACCAGTCCCTCCTGCAGCAAAGCACCCCCACAACATGATGCTGCCACCCCCGTGCTTCACTGTTGGGATGGTGCTCTTCGGCTTGCAAGCCTTCCCCTTTTTCCTCCAAACATAACGATGGTCATTATGGCCAAACAGTTCTATTTTGTTTCATCAGACCAGAGGACATGTCTCTAAAAAGTATGATCTTTGTCCCCATGTGCAGTTGCAAACCGTAGTCTGGCTTTTTTATGGCGGTTTTGGAGCAGTGGCTTCTTCCTTGCTGAGCGGCCTTTCAGGTTATGTCGATATAGGTCTCGTTTTACTTTGGAAATAGATACTTTTGTACCTGATTCTTCTCCACAAGGTCCTTTGCTGTTTTTCTGGGATTGAGTTGCACTTTTCGCACCAAAGTACGAAAAACAAAAAAAAACTTGTCTCCTTCCTGAGCGGTATGACGGCTGCGCGGTCCCATGGTGTTCATACCTGCGTAATATTGTTTGTACAGATGAACGTGGTACCTTCAGGCGTTTGGAAATTGCGCAGAAGGATGAACCAGACTTGTGGAGGTCTACATGTTTTTTTCTGAGGTCTTGGTGGATTTCTTTTGATTTTCCCATGATGTCAAGCAAAGAGACACTAAGTTTGAAGGTAGGCTTTGAAATAGAGCCACAGGTACACCTCTAATTGACTCAAATGATGTAAATTAGCCTATCAGAAGCTTCTAAAGCCATGACATACATTTCTGGAATTTTCCAAGCTGTTTAAAGGCACGGTCAACTTAGTGTATGTAAACTTCTGACCCACTGGAATTGTGGTACAATGAATTATAAGTGAAATAATCTGTCTGTAAACAATTGTTGGAAAAATTACTTGTGTCATGCACAAAGTAGATGTCCTAACCAACTTTCCACAAATTTCTTGTTAACAAACTATAGTTTTGGCGTGGTTGAAAAACGAGTTAACGACTCCAACCTAAGTGTATGTAAACTTCTGACTTCAACTGTGTGTGTGATATATATATCTCCTATGCATAAAACAACAAATACATAAAGCAGTACAGTACATTGTTACACAATGTTCTGATCTCTGCTCTTCTGAAGAATTAAATTAAATACAAAAAAAATGATTCTGCATAACAATTAATTATTCAAGAGTAACTATCACAATATCCAAATGCATGAAACACCTCTAACATGGACCATGGCAGGGCATTCTACAAAAACAAAAAGGGAGCAATGAAGCACAAGTAATTTGAGCTTGTTTACATGGAAACATGGGAGAGATGTTCCACCAACCAGTTCACCTGTGAAACCCAAAGCAGTGTCCTCTCTCTGTTTATGGAACACACCAACAGAAAACACTGTTAGCGTTCTCACACAAATCTGCCTATTTATGACATTTACAGAGAAAGCCATCTGACCAGTCCTACTTCAAGTCCTTGTTGTGTGCTGATTACTACCAGGCCTCCTCTCAGCCAGATGAAGTGCTGCATGAGCAGCTAGCTGCTAGATAGAGTATCAGGGTGAGTGAGAGAGCTGACGTGCCCCCGGCCCTGTCCCTGGCCTGCTGTGGGACACCTGGTGCCTCTTCATGGTGTCTTTGAGTTTAAAGGTCTGTCCACAGTCAGTACATTGAAAGGGTCTCTCCCAGGAGTGGATACGTGTGTGTTTGTTCAGAGTGCGGCGGTGGCAGAATGCCTTGCCACACACCCCACAGACGAAGGGCCTCGCCCCCGTGTGAATGTTCCTGTGCTCCTCCAGGCTCCTTTGCTGGGTGAAGCAGCAGCCACAGTCTGGGCACTGGTGGGAGGGTGAGGGGGAGGGCGGGCGAGTATGGAAGGAGGGTGAGGGAACCCTCGGGAGGGTCCCCCAGGTCAGCTGTCCATCTTCAGAGATAAGCCCTGTGTACCTGGCAGTAAGCTCCGTCTCGTCACTAGAATGATTGTTACTCTGCAGTCTGTCTGTCACTGGGCTGTCCTGAACTTGTGGATGATAGACATCAGGAGCAAGGGATGGAGGTGACTGTGGGGAGGGGATCTGACTGGACACTCTGTGTGTTGGATGAGTGTACATGCTGGAGGAGAGAGAGTTGTGTCTGGGAGGGGAGATGTAAGGTGTGTCCACTGACATGCTCTCATGTCCTGTTGTGCTCCCATACATTTGGATAGGCTCTGGAGGAGCACTCTCCTGATGCCAGTCAGGGTCCTCCACTTCCTGCTTACACACAAAGATGGACCCTTCCTCTGGGACCACCTTATGCTCATCCTTTTCCTCCTGGTAGCTGGCTACTCCCATGTCTGGAATCTCTAGACTGAAATGGGCAGACTTAACAGTCTCCAGCTGGTTGAGAAATGACTTGGTCAAAGCATCTGGGTGATCACTGGTGCTCTGCATCTTGACACTCCTGTAAATTAAAATGAGATTAATCATAGTGAATTGTTCTTAGGATCTGCATGTGACTGAATAATTAAACTAAAGATACTGAGGATGATAGAATAACTGCAGATATGATTAGTTCAATAGCTGCCACACATTTACCTACCCTTGTTCTTGTGTCTCTGTTGAGCCCTGTGCTGTGTTTGTCTGTGTACGGTCAGGGGAAGGCGAGGAGACGGTGAAGGCACCAGACCCAAGTCGCTGCTCAGCCATGTTGATCGCTTCCTCCATATCCCTGGGCTGCTGCTTCTGCACCCAGGCACCAGCCTCCTTTGGTAAGAGGGACAGAAACTGCTCCATGGCAACACACTGCTCTACCTGTGCAGCAGTTCTTAGGTCAGGCCTAAGCCAGTGCTTAGCAGCTGAGTCAAGCCTCTGCCCCAGCTCTCTGGCTCCCTTCTGGGGTTCGTACCGCAGAGATAAGAAGTCCTGCCTGCTCTGGTCCTCCACAGTCCACATCTGTCCCATCACCCTGGTCTGGAATGCATTAGACAACCCCTGGGGTCTGATTAGTTGATTCTTCTTCTGTGTCTCCTCTTGCAGCAGACCATCAAGCCTAGCACCCCAGTCCTCTGGGTCTTTATCTCTCCCTGGTGTCAGCCGATGCCTTCTCTGTTCCTCTACATCCTGGGGTGAAGGCCGGTCAAGGGTTCTGGTCAAACCATCCTTGACAAGCTGGCTGAGGACCTTGGCCTGGATGTCCCCCTGTCTGGTCAGCGCTTTCAGCTGTTGTTTATGCACATCCAGCAGGGACACCAGGAACTCAACCACATCCATAATGATTGCAGGTGCCAATGGCGAGGGCAGTAAAAAAAATACTTTTCACTAGCTGACAGGGTCAGAATGGCCAGCTCGATCACAAAGGCATCTAATACCACCGAAAAATAATTGTTAGCTAATTATTTGAGTCAAATTCCCAGTACCATCACTGAAACTTAGCTAGTAGCTAGCTAACGTTAGCAAGGTGGACAAACGTTCCAGGACTCAGTTGTTAGCTGGGTGGGTGATTTAAAATAAAAAACGCTATCAAAATGAACATATTATCTCAAAATTGATTATCAAAGAATGGAAAATAACGAATAAATGACTAGTTACCTGTGATGATTAATTACTTGCCGTGGACGTTTCAATTAGCTAACGTTAGCTAGCTACATATAATGTTTGGACAATAGACGACGGGAATTCTTATCATGTTACACACAGCAGACTCAGACGTTGTCACGATCAAATGGTACCCCTGGAAACAACAATAAAACTGTGTACGTAGTTAGCTAGCTAACCTGCAAGAAATACAATACGAGTAAAAGACAAAAAATACGCACAGTCGCTCGGTAAGTAACGTTATTTTTCTAACAGTGGTTTTAGTCAGCTTGATAATCACATTTTATGGTGGAATTTGTCTATTTTGCCTGGATTGTCAGTTAACGTGGCTAGCTAGCCCACCTAACTGACCAAACGTTAGCTAGCCAGCTAGCCCTCATCCAGAGAGAAAATGAGGCACACATCTGAATGTGGTGCCAGACAGATTAACAAGCTAGCTAGACGCTATAATTTAGATCATAGCTACATGTACCGCCTTATAAACACATTAAACACTACCTCGTGGATCACGTGTTAGAAACGTCATTGAGAGTTGGGCGATCAACATATTTTATTTTCACAGGATTTATTATACACCCAAATTGCTATCGTCATTGCCCAGTGGTACTGTCATTACCATACTTTTATAATCATTTCATATTTCACAGGCCGTTGCTAGAGACTCCAAGAGTGGAACCATGGATGTGGTGCGGTTATTTACAAACCTACTAGCAGTGCACAGACAGCAGCTACAGGCTCTGGCTGTACAGGGGGAGATCCAGACTGAGGCTCTGGCACAGTTACTGGAGAAGGAGGAGCTCAGGAGAATGGAGCCAGATGTGAAGCTGGAGGAGGTGAAGGATCCTGAGGCCTACCTGCTGCTTTTGGAGGAGGCAGACTCCAACTCCAGGCTTTCTAATGTGAAGTGGGGGCTCCTTGGTGGGGAGTGCCTCAGGTCAGGAGAGCCAAACTACGAGACACTGAGGGCTAGCCTGCAGAGCCAAGTCAGGGCAGAAGAGAGCCGACGGCAAGAGGACTTCAGCTATCTGAGGTACGACCCTGAGAGAGGACCCAGGGAGTTGGGGCAGGGACTGGAAAGTGCTGCCCAGCACTGGCTTCGGCCTGAGAGGAGAACGGCTGCGGAGGTGGTGAGGTGTGTGGCCCTGCAGAGGTTTGTGTCACTCCTGCCCACACACGTTGGAGACTGTGTGCTGAAACAGTGCCCCCGGGACATGGAGGAGGCTGTCTACATGGCTGAGGAGTACCTGAACAACACACCTGGGGATAAGTGCAGTGAGATGGACAACCACACTGATGGAGAGGGATACCCTGCAGGCCAACTGAGAGAGGAAGAAGCAGGGTAGGGCCAGATCATGTTTTGAGTGTTTCTTTCTTGCACATTCAAAGATAATAAGGAAGTGTTAAATATGTTTACGACAAATAGTGTGTGTTTATTGGAATGCATTTGTTGATATGCTGTCTATTTCCATTTATTTTCAGACCTGCAGAACATCAAGTTAACAGTGAGAAGATGAAAGTCACAGGACCAGGGTTGTTTCTGAAGAGGATAGAATTTTCTAAAGTCTGTCAGTCCAGTACTTTCAATATAGATGCCAAACATCTGGAGGACATTTACAGTGAGGAGAGGAGACTTGATGGAGAAGATGATTTGGTTGAGGAAGACAATTTTTCTGAACATGAGGACTGGATTAAGGAGGAGATAAAATACAATAACCAGGCTGAGGTAGAGGATGAGATCAGGTCAGCCTCTGAGATGGGACAGTCTACTGATGTGGATAGAAATACTGAGAATGTTGAGAGAAGTCAGTTTAGAAACATAGCAAATCAGATGCCCGTCTTTGGAAGGGCCAAGAGAGGTGTATCTGCTCCTGTCATCTCCTCGTCCAGCCCCAACACCGCCGAGAAAGAGGGAGGAACACCCTGCTGCCTGAAGCGGAAAAACAAAGAAGATCCCCTCCATAGACCAAGCCACTGCTGTCATGACTGTGGTAAGAGCTACAAACGGGCTGCTTTTCTCAGCAAACACAGTTGCAGTGCCTTCCCTAAGTTCATCTGTCCTGACTGTGCCCAAGTCTTTGCCTCTCAGAAATGCCTGACCCACCACCGCAGGAGCCATAATAAGGCTCTAGGCTGCTCAGAGTGTGGAAAGCAGTTTAGGGACAAGTATAATCTGAAATGTCACATGAGAACCCACACAAGTGAGTCCCCTTATACCTGTACAGACTGCGGGGATGTCTTTGCTCAGCTGAAAGGGCTGCAGGAGCACAGGAACATCCACACAGAAGAAAGGCCATTCCGCTGCAGTGTGTGTGGGGAGGGCTTCCACCACAGCCACACCCTAACAAAACATAAGCTTCTTCACTCCCAGGAGTCTTTCCTCTGTACTCGCTGTGGAAAGAGTTTTAAACTAAATGACGACTTGCTAAGGCATCTGAGGACGGTGCATGATGAAAGCATGTACCTCAATGGAGATCAGAGTTTTCATAAGAATGGAGACATTTCACCTAGGCCCTATTGGAATTGACTCTATTTAAAAAAGTCCCCACTTAAAATGTTCAACATACTTCTTATTATTGGTGAGACTTGCGACGCAAACGTCCCAGTTTAAATCTTTGTCATAATAATTCTTATTAGTGGGGCTTGCAAAGCATTCTCTTACATTGTTTAAGCTAGAAACATCATTCAAACTTTAAAATGTGCAGAACAGTCAGGACCAGTGTGCTTGCAATCAACTTTTTGATATATTTTATTATTTTTAAACTATTAAGCTTTTTTGTCCTTTTTCACTTTCATGTGATTTCTTCAACATTCTAAATGTCCCATTGTGACATCAACTCCCAGACTTCCAGCATTCCATTTACTGTGAACAATGAAACTTTTGACACAAACCTGATGCCACTTTCTCAACCATTTTGACAAAAAGTTAGAGCATATGTAATCTTCCTCTACTTTGCTATTCAAATCTGAAATTGGAACAAAAATATCATACCGATCAAACAATACAGCTGTTTTACTAACTGCATCAATGACATTTCTATTAACTTTTTATAAACAACCTAAATTTGGACCACTTTCCCAGTTAGACAAAAAGTTAGAGCATATGAGATCTTTGTCTACTTCTTTGGTATTCAAATCTGGGATCAGAACAAATGATTTACTACTAATCAAAAGTTACAGCTGTCTGATTTTAGTGTGATGAAAAGCAGCCAGCTAACAGCTCTCTGTTTCATCATTGAGCAGCCCAAACAGCCATTGCAATGGAAACTTGCAAAAACTTAAAAGGTTATGACATCTGGTCTACATCTCTGCTATTCACATTTGGAATCAGAACATAATTATCTTCTACCAATCAAAAGTTACAGTTGTTTGTCTGAGTTGAGTGGTGAAAAGTAACTAGTTAACGCCAACTAACAGCTGTCTCATGCCACGTCAAATTGTTTATGCAGGGCTCCCTTGTGAAAGAGACCCTGGGGTCATTGGGGACTCCCTAAAGGTACATTTTAAAAAATGTAGCAGACCAAAAGGAGCCATTGCTATGGATACTCGCAAAAACGTAGAGAGTATAACATCTTGGACTCAGCTATTTAAATCTGGAATCAGAACAGAACAAACTTCTACCAATCAATAGTTTCTGAGTTACTGCAGTTTGTCAGAGTTTAGTGACAAAGTAGCTAGCTAACATCAGCTAAAAGCTCTCTCAGCCCAAACAGAGCCGTTGCTATGGATACCAATGCATTTCATTGGCTGAAAAGGGGCCATAGACTGCAATGAAAAAAATCAATGGGACGACTGGGTGATCTTGTTCTCCGAGGCTTACGTGAGGAAGGTCTTTATTCAGGTCAACACTCACAGGGCTTACGGGCCTGTTCTCCGAGCATGCACAGATCAGCTTGCAGGCATATTCACTGTAATTTTCAACCTCTCCTTGTCCCAGTCTGTAATCTACACATGTCTTAAGATAACTACCATTATTCCTGTTTCCAAGAACTCTTAAAGCTTTATGCCAAAATGACTACCGCCCTATAGTGCTTTGAAAGGTTATTCATCCCAGACACCAGACATACTGCCTCAACAGATCCATAGACGATGCAATCTCAATTACGCTCCACACTACCCTCATCCACCTCGATAAGAAGATAATTTTTCTATGTGAGAATGCTGATCATTGATTACAGCTCAGCGTTCAACACTATTGTCCCCTCCAAGCTCATCACCAAGCTTAGGACCTGCTTGTTTGTTATTTTACCTGCTTGCTTGTTATTTTACTGTAAACCTTTATTTAATCAGTGGAGCCCAATTGAGACCAGTGTTTCATTTTCAATGGTGCCTTGAGACCACAAAGCTAAAAAATATTACACTACACCAGAACATCACTAACATCAGAGCCATCATAAGCAGGTTACTAAATCAATCAATCAAAACAATTGTACACCTCGAACTCATTTATCATCTGGGTTTTAAAATGCCTTAGTAGCACCAGGGAATCCAAATGTAATGAATTTTGTAAATGATTACAAAAATGTGGAGTGTGAAAACTAAAAGCAGATTCACCTAATTCTGTGGAGATTGAGGATTCTGAAGAGTTAGCAAACCCATTTACAGGGTTGGTTATCTCATTCTTTAATACGTTAGCAACGAAGTTAGGTAATTTGGAAGCTTGTGTAGTAGGACTTCGGGAACAAAAAGGGAGTAATACATTGATCTACGTGACTTTAATGAGGACCAGCCAATCTATTTATAAAAAAGTAGCCCACATTAAATATTAGCTTTTTAACTAGGTCATCCGTATGTTTTTTAAACATGAAATACTTTGTCAATCCAGATGTCCAGATATTTGTAGGCGGGAACCTGATCAATGGGAGAAACATCCAATTAATAAATGTGTAGTCCATCTGAAATATTCTTGCGAGAACTAGAGAACAACATGTATTTCATCTTGATCGCATTAAGTACAAGTTTTAAACCAACCAGGGCTTTCTGAATGGTAACAAGGTCAGATTGCAGCTCTAATATAGCCTGTTCAACAGTTGGGGCAATGGCATACATAAGTGTCATCTGCATACAGATTAATATTACAAGTTTTAACAGATAGACTATTATTTAAATAAATAGTAAAGATAACAGGTCTTAGTACGGACCCCTGCGGTACACCTTGTGTAATATCCAGAAAACTAGACTTAACACCACCAGAGATCACACATTGAGTCCTGTCTGACAGAAAGTTTTCAAACCACTTGCAAGAAGCTTGATCCAGGCCTATTCAGTCAACCTTTGAATAAGAATGTGATGGTCAACAGTATTGAATGACTTGGAAAGGTCTATAAATAAGGCAGCAGAATGATTTAACAATTTTAACACATCATCATAAACAAGTGTAGCAGCTGAAACTGTGCTATGTCCAGATCTAAAACAGGATTGGTGCACATTAAAAATAGAGGGAGAAGTTAAAGTTTTTGCTGAAAGTTAGTCTGGGATTCTAAAACTTTGGAAAGGCAACATAATTTGGAAATTGGACAGGAGTTAACTAAGTCAGAAGGATCTCCTCTTTTATGTAGTGGGAGGACATTTGCCTCTTGCCATATCTTTGAGATAACACTAGAAACAATTGTCAAGTAAAACATATAGGTCAGTGGTTCTGCAATAAGTGGGGCAGAGAGCTGCAATAAGAAGAAATCAAGTGAATCAGCCTCTATGTTTTTTAGCAAAGTACATCATAGACATCAAAGGGTTGAAATGAAAATAAAGTATGAGTCTGTTCGTGCATCATTCTCTACAATCTGGTCTGAGGTGACTGAAGGACTCCCTCTAGTGGGATGAGATTAATTTTCAGAGATGATTCTTTCAAACAGTTGGCCAGTCGACGCAAAATGGTTATTAAAAGCATCATAAATGTCCATTTTGTCTAGAATGGGACCAGAGGCTGTCAACCTGCTGAGGCAACGAGGGGTGGAGTTTTGTTTAAAGGATTTGACCACTTTCCAGAAGTTGGCTGGATTGCCACCACTCTGAAAAACAATTCAAGAAATATAATGATTTTGCTTTTGAAACCAGGGATAGAAATCTGTTTCTCAAATCTCTGAAGGACTGCCAATCAGATGTAGAATCAGTCCGTCTAACCTTAGCCCAAGCTACATTTCTTTCCTGTAATTTCTCCGACAATTCATGCGTAAACCAAGGATTACATCAGTCTTTTACCCTTAAACAGGGAAATAAAAAAAATAAAGGTTAAGTGCCTGATCCACATCAGTGATATTTGACACAATCCCCAAGTCACTCAACCCCAGCTCAGAAAAAATGTGCTCATTAAAATTCCTAAAATGTATCTTTATAATAATGTGTGAGCAATATTTAGGTAGTTTACATATTATTATAAAGAAACATTCTAGGAATTTTAATGAGCAAAATGTTTTGTCTGAGATGGCAATGGTGCTACAGAGTGTGTTCTGGACAGCCCAGTACTTCACTGGAGCCGAGCCCCCTGCCATCCAGGACCTGTATATCAGTCGTTGTGAAAGGAAGGCCCGGAAAATCTTTAAAGACTCCAGCCACCCAAGCCATAGACTGTTTTCTCTGCTTCTGCACGGCAAGTGGTACCGGTTAATTAAGTCCGACACCAACAGGCTCCTGAACAGCTTCTATCCCGAAAACATAAGACTGCTAAATACCTTACAGAATGGTTACACGGACTATCTGCGTTGACCCTTGTATTTTATTTGTGTTGTCTCTATGCACACTCACAGGATTCTACACAGTTATGCACACTGACAGTCCAAAACATAACATGCACACACGCACTCCCATACAATCATCATTTATGCTGATACTATGTTTATCATATATCCTGATGCCTAGTCACCTTACCCGATGCATACTCTATATAGGACCAAAAGTATGTGGACACATTTGTGGTGGAAAAAGTACCCATTTGTCATACTTGAGTAAAAGTAAAGATACCTTAATAAAAAATGACTCAAGTGAAAGTCACCCAGTACTACTTGAGTAAAAGTCTAAAAGTATATGGTTTTAAATATACTTAAGTATCAAAAGTAAATGTAATTGCTAAAATATACTTAAGTTTCAAACGTACAAGTACAAGTATAAATCATTCCTTATATTAAGCAAAACAGACGCCACATTTTTTTATTTACGGATAGCCAAGGGCACACTCCAACACTCAGACATAATTTACAAACAAAGCATGTGTTTAGTGAGTCTGCCAGATTAGATCATTAATATGGAGTTGGTCCCCCTTGCTACTATAACAGCTTACACCCTTCTGGGAAGTCTTTCCACTAGATGCTGGAACATTGCTGCGGGGACTTGCTTCCATTCAGCCACGAACATTAGTGAGGTCGGGCACTGATTTTGGGCGATTAGCCCTCACTCGCAGTCAGCGTTTCAATTCATCCCAAAGGCATTCAATGGAGTTGAGGTTAGGGCTCTGTGCAGGCTAGTCAAGTTCTTCCACACTGATCTCAACAACAATTTCTGTATGGATCTTGCTTTGCGCAAACAAGAAAGGGCCTTCCCCAAGTTGGAAGCACACAATCGTCTAGAATGTTTTTGTATTCTGTAGCGTTAAGATTTCCCTTCCCTGGAACTAAGGGGCCCGATCCATGAAAAACTCTTGGCATTGGCATTGCGCATGGTGAACTTAGGCTTGTGTGCGGCTGCTCGGCCATGGAAACCCATTTCATGAAGCTCCAGACGAACAGTTCTTGTGCTGATGTTGCTTCCAGAGGCAGTTTGGAACACAGTTGTGAGTGTTGCAACCGAGGACAGACCATTTTTACGCATTTCCTCACTCGGCGATCCCGTTCTGTAAGCTTGTGTGGCCTACCACTTCCCGGCTGAGCCGTTGTTGCTCCTAGACGTTTCAACTTCACAATTACAGCACTTACAGTTGACCGGGGCAGCTCTAGAAGGGCAGAAATTTGACAAACTGACTTGTTGGAAAGGTGACATCCTATGACGGTGCCATGTTGAATGTCACTGAGCTCTTCAGTAGGCCATTCTACTGCCTACTGCCAATGTTTGTCGATGGAGATAACATGGCGTGTGCTCGATTTTATACACCTGTCAGCAACAGGTGTGGCTGAAATAGCCGAATCCACTAATTTGAAGGGGTGTCCACATACTTTTGTATATATAGTGTATCTACCTCTACCACTCCAGTATTCCTGCACATTGTAAATATGGTATTGGAACTGACCCTGTATCTCGCTTCTTACTTTCTCATGTTCTTATTTTTATTTGTGTCTTTCTGTTCTACCTTATGGCATTTTTAGTGCTACATTGATAATGATTACTGCATTGCTGGATTTAGAGCTTGCAATAAATGCATTTCACTGTACTTGTGCATGTTACATTAAAAACTTAACTTGAAAAACTATAATAAAATGTTAGTTTCTATCTGACCTTGAGCAGCAGACCTATGAATTTCCAACAATGTAATGTTTGATCATTACATCATCATTCAACTAAAATCAAACTTAATTTACCTAGAACATTTAAAAAAAAGTGAAGCATGCATCTATTTAGATGAGACCCACAGTATGAATGATTCAGAGTTTCTTTGCTTTCCTAAGTGTTATAGAAATTGAATTCATTCTATTTATGTGTTCCACATGATCCTGTCTTTTATTGCCGCCCATCTTCTGACAGAAGCTTGCTTTGTCCAACTGTCTTTCTTTTTTCCATTTTCACACGCAACAACTGTAACTCAGACATTTTGGTGATTTAACTGTCCCACAACCCCAAGTTATAAGGTTGATATACTGTAGTAGTCTATCGAAGTATTCAGACCAATTATTTTACTAAATTTAACTTTGACTATATGTAACTGCTTTGCTTTAAATAAACTTTTTTTTTAAACTTATTCCAATTCCACAAAAATACTTTTAAAGAGCTAAAACAAGTCCCACAACTTTACTTCATCTAAAGTTACCATCTAGTTAAAATAATTGGTTGCAAAGAAAGTCAGTACCACCCTCAGAGTAGGAAAGTTGAATGAATGTGCGGATGCAGTCACTATGGGAGCTCTTTCTAGAGCGCCCAGCTAGATTGTGCAAAAGATAATTTTTTAAATCTCAAAAATGGTTAAATTAAGAAATATGGGAGTATTGAAAAAAGTCTGTGTTTGCTTCATTTACTGTCATCCTTTAATTAAAGGGACACTACATGATTTTGCCATTTAAGCACTTTATCTACTTTTCCAGAGTCAGATGAACTCATGGATACCGTTTGTATGTATTCATGAGTTAGAGGTAGTTTCGCGAACCAATGCTAACTAGAGTTAGCGCAATGACTGGAAGTCTATGGTATCTAGCATGAAAAAATGTATGAAAACTAGTCTCTCGTTGAATGACAACAAACACTTCATTATGTTTCCACTCCTGCTATGAGTAGGACTGTTGACCAATAACGATAAAGGGACGTAGACTTCGGCTACCGAACTTCAACTTGCCTCCAAAATAAATCACGAACAGTTGTAAAAAAAAATTATGCTTTGACCAAAACAAACAAAAACATCATAATATCTGCGCAAACTATTTTGACTGGGAAGCATACCGTATGCTTCTGTTGATGAATAAGTATATGGGAAATGAGATCAAGTTGAGACTCTGGACAAGGCGGATAAGGTATAATAAAATACCGTTTATTCAATGCGTAAACGTGCTGCACGGCTCCTTCGTCCAGCTCTTATGGAACTGTCGGAAAAGAGGCCGAAACATGATGTGCAGTCCTTTTAATACATTAAAATGACGTAGGTAGATTCTGGTAGTCCTGGCTTCTGGTAGGTTGCTTGTAGGTGATAGACAGTCCCCCCCAGCCTGGTGTCCGTATCCCATTGGTTCTTGACAGAGTTCTTTGTCTTTGGAGTCCATCCCGATGGGGGTCGTCGGGTGTTTGTATTTTAGGAATTTCAGTGTATATGTTCAGTATATGTGTTATCTCAGTCAGCCACCCGTACAGGGTTGTACCAGTGCGATTAGTATCTACAGAAGGACAGGGGGAGGGTAGGGTTATGACACAGTGTGCAAGCCACAATTGCATGGTTAGGCCACAGGCAGACAACAGTCAGTGAATGCGTTATTACATGCGTTTAATATGTTTATTACACTTCCCAGTCAAAACAGTTTGAGCATGGTAGGCATACAGTAAGCTTTACCGTGTGCATCCTACTCTAAACAGTTTGAGCATGTATTTATTTTTGTTTCGTTTTGGTCTTCGGCAGGTTTTTTTTCTGGCTGTTTGAGCACACAACCATTTTTCTTGAGGCAAGTTGAAGTTCGGTAGCCAAAGTCTATGCCCCTTCATCGGTGATCGGTCAACAGTACTAATTTTGCACATGTACAGTTTGTATAGATAGTACATTTTATGTTTAGGTTTTCAATATATCACAAACCATTTCTGTATATTTGTTATTGATTTGGACACGTTATAACCTTTTAATTGTAACTACATTTAATTTAAAATGTAATCTACGTTACCCCCGAAAGTAATTACTTATAATGAGAGGACTGAACAATAACGAGTAATGCTGCATACTCCAAGAGAGGTTAAAAAATCTCACCTTTCTGGTAAAAAAATATTTATAAATTGCTGAGGTGTAGTGACTTTTGAGGACACAAGCTCAAGTACACAGTACAAATATGATAAAAAATATGATTTTTTTAAATGATGCATTTCCTTTAAAAAAATGTATGAATAAGGCTTAAAATGACATATTCTTTCTAAATATAGTATAATAAAATTATAAAACTCATAACTATAAGATTTCACCATGCTTATAACTGTAAAATACATATATATTTAGTGTTAGAGAAAATGTACATATTTTCTAAAGGTCTCTCTTGATCAAAACATCTGCCCCACTGCTGTGAATGTCACACAGAGCTATAGTGTGGCTTCATGAATTCGTTAGGAACGTTCCTTTCATATCATATTAATCTTGTCCATCTATGACAAACAGAACGTGTTTTTTGGGTCTTAAAATCTATGATTTTTTTTCATGCAATAAAGGATTGCAGGCATGTGCTTTGTCAGTGGCTGTGACATAGGGATCAGCCAGGAGTTGAAGGAGAGTCAGAAGAGAGAATGAAACGGTAGGAAGGACATCCCAGTGTCAAGTTGTTTCAGATTTCAGGCACAAAAATATACAGTACTACCGTGTCCGTGGGAACCAGGGCTATTGATCGATGGTGTTCACAGATCGATTTATAAGTGAAAATGTTGAACGGAACCGGTACCAGAAACCACGCAGGTCCCCTAAATAGGGGACTTTACATCTAAGAGGCTTTTAAAGCTGTGTTTTGACATTGGTCTATTTATCAAAATGTCTTGTCAACAGGAAGCAGCGAAAGCATAATTTTCTATTTGCGTTTTAGTAATATTAATAGAACTTTCAACATTAATTTCTAATGGTACTGTACTTAAGCAGGTAAAAACTGCAGAATGAGTCAAAAAACATGCTGCAATTGATTCATTTTGATGATATGAAAGAAATCAACAAATTAGGTTTGCCCAGCCTACTCATATAGTTACAAAATATGGAATGCTCTAAGTTTTCATCTGTTCCCAAATAAAAAATCTGTTTAAAAGGGACTTTTCGAAATTGTTGACCTTCATATTAATCTCCAGTACCACCCCAACATCAAAAATGTACAGTGGGGCAAAAACGTATTTAGTCAGCCACCAATTGTGCAAGTTCTCCCACTTCCGTGGTGCCCAGCAACAGCCCCAAAACATCACTGCTCTAGAAGAGATCTGCATGGAGGAATGGGCCAAAATACCAGCAACAGTGTGTGAAAACCTTGTGAAGACTTACAGAAAACGTTTGACCTCTGTCATTGCCAACAAAGGGTATATAACAAAGTATTGAGATAAACCCTTATTGACCAAATACTTATTTTCCACCATCATTTGCAAATAAATTCATAAAAAATCCTACAATGTGATTTTCTGGATTTCTTTTCTTTCATTTTGTCTGTCATAGTTGAAGTGTACCTATGATGAAAATTACAGGCCTCTCATCTTTTTAAGTGGGAGAACTTGCACAATTGGTGGCTGACTAAATACTTTTTTGCCCCACTATATATATATTTTCACCCATCTACACCCATAATGACAAAGTGAAAACATGTTTTTAGAAATGTTTGCAAATAAATGCAGAAATATCTCATTTACATAAGTATTCACACATCTGAGTCAATGCTTCACAGAAGCAGTTTTTCTGGGTAAGTCTCTAAGAGCTTTCCCCACCTGGATTGTGCAACAGTTGACCATTATTCTTTTAAAAATTCTTCAATCTCTGTCAAACTCTGTTTTTAAGTTGCTAATGGTGAAATCCCTAAACGGTTTGCTTCCTCTCCGGCAATTGAGTTAGCAATGATGCCTGTATCTGTGTAGTGACTGGGTGTATTGATCATCCAAAGTGTAATTTTTAATTTAACCATGCACAAAGTTTTATTCTGTGCCTGCTTTTTTATTTTTAACCCATCTACCAATAGGTGACCTTCTTTGCGAGGCATTGGATAATTTCCCTCATCTTTGTGGTTGAATCTGTGGCTGAAATGCACTGCTCGATTGAGGGACCTTACAGATAATTATATGTGTGGGTTACAGAGATGAGGTAATCGTTCAAAAATAATGTGAAACTATTATTTCACACAGAGTGCATGGAACTTATATGACTTGAGTAAGCATTTGCTTAACCTGAATTTATTTAGGCTTGCCATGAAAAAGGGGATGAATACTTATTGACTCAAGACATTTCAGCTTTTCATTTGAAATTAATTTGAAAAACAAAAAGAAAAACATAATTCCTCTGACATTATGGGGTATTGTGTGTACGGCCAGTGCCAAAAAAATTCAGGCTATAACACAACATTTTTAGTTTTTTTACAAACCTTTGCCTGCTCATAATTGGTTAAAATCACAATGCACACCAGATTATTTCAAAAGTATTTCTGATATCATCTGGCGTGCATCTTTTTTTACTATAAAACATCGAAACACGCCGTTTTCACAAAAATTGTGAAATTATGAATTTAAGTTATAGGGTGTTTACCTGGTTTACTCTGAATGTTGCCGTTTTCAGCTAACTAAATGCATTTCAACAATAAACATTTAAAAACATCAGGCTTACTTGAGTGCACATGATTTATTCTCCAAATGACTCTAGCAACATTTTGAGAAGATGATAGACGATCAGAAGCAGCCGAATGGATTATACAACAGCCTGCAAAACTGTGTCAAACTCTTTGCAAGTTAAACCTTGAAAGTATGTATAACGTAGCCTCGGCTTCCGGATGCTGTAACTGTATCAAAGTAGTGCATGGAAGTTAAACTACAACTGATTCAGAATCTATACTTTTGCGTGTTTAGTGACAATAAACAGCAGACACTGCATAGCCTCTTAATACTGTATTTATTTTAGTTTTAATTACAATAATCATGTAGACACCATGCTCCTGCTGATGAGCAAACACAGAGGCATCCTAGCCTGTCAAATCAACAGTCAATCCTTCAAAATAATCAAAATGCACAAAGCGAATATACACCAGATTCTTTTAGACCAGGGATCTCCAACCCTTGTTTCTGGGTGGGTCCCTGTGTTTGCTTCTTGTAGTTCCGTCTTTAATTGGTGAACTGTACATAAAATGGACTAAATGACAACATCACTCCAGGGACAAACAGGCCCTGGTTAAATAGTTGGATCACGTCACGTCACATGTGATAGGTCAAATATCAATTCATGTGGATTTGCAGAGGTTCTCGAATACGTGAAATTATAATTTATTTTCAACTGGAAGCAAAGATGATTTAGTACCAATGTGTTGAGTTTGCCCCTCCTTTCTCTTTCCATCCCAAATGAACTACTTACCTTGGCATGCATTAACCTCTACCTGATATACATTCACATCTTCCCTTAACCCTGAACTGTTAATAATGCAAACATCTCAGATAATCCAACTACTTTAATCCCAAACCCACATCTCTTATTTATAGCCTAATTTCACGATTAGCATTGGAAATAAAAAATACAAAAAATCCATGCAGCTGAAGATCACCATCAGAGGCAAGAAAATCATGATCAAGTGGTTATTTAAACAGAGGGGGATTTTTTTTTTTAAGTCCCCAAATGCCAGCTATATCTGCCCCTTAGCAATAGCTTGAATTTAAAACATACAGTATGGGTTATTTGAGAACTTAATCGAGCTGCAATTCTTTATCTTATAGAGACATATTTAAAAATGAAAAATAAACAAATCAAATCCAACTGGTCTGTTTTACAGCACACTGCAGTATCAATGTGTTACTGGGTATTTAGACATCAAAACCTTTTCTGACTTTGCACCATAGATTACCCTGAAGATGGGTATCAGTAGCCCATCTGAGCAGTGGAGTTGAATGTGAGCGAACGGTGGGGTGGGACATGAACAAGAGATGTGGCCACTAGTGGGCGGGGCCATGATTTGAGTTTGACAGCACACAGCTGAGTCCATGGTTGGATCATTCTCCCATGCTTAGAGTAGGCAACACTAGTCTTGACAAGCTTAGCTCCAGACAGACATTAAAACCCATGTGATCCAACTAATATTAGCTTGCCCTCTGCACAATTTAAGGGAACTAATTTGAAGCAGGAACAACTGTGATCAGCTAATTCGAACAACTTAGTTCCTGACTGAGTTGAGAACTGGAGTTCCCCAGCAGCCTTGATATATACAATTTACAGGCACAAACATACACGAACCACACACACAATCTACATCTATAGTTTAGCCCAACAGCAGCGCCATGACTCCATGTGGCTTAGTGTCCATGTTCATGGTTAGTGCACTCGTTGTCCATTGATAACAACGTCATCAAACTCTTCCTACAGGAGGAAAACAGAACAGCAGTGTTAATCTTCATAATAATAACACTTACAGCCATGATAGACAATGTGTGATCAAACATGTACAATGCTAACTGTAACTGCCCCAGACCACCCTCACATTTTCACTCTCCCTCTCCTCTGCTTCCTCATCCTCTTCATCCCGGACCCGTGTGTCAGAGGCCCCTCTAGCCTTGAGCAGGGCCTGTACCTCCTTGTTGGGCCTGTGCAGGGCGCAGTAGAGGGCCGTGTGGCCTGCATAGGAGGGCTGGTCTACATTGGCCCCCCCCTGCAGCAGTAGCTGCACCAGCCTGGGGCTCTGGGACTCCACGGCCCAGTGTAAAGGGGAGCGGCCTGAGCCCAGGTCCTGGGGGGGGGCAGGAGGGGAGAGAGGCATCATCATAACCTTTAAGTGTAATTATCTTGCTCATTCGGTAAGGGGACCTTTAATAATGAGTTTGATTAATGAAGTACTGAGGCATGTTGGAACCCAGCGGGCATAGAGGACCCACCCTGTCTTCATCAGTCTGATACAGTAACTAATGTGGGCTACTCACCCTCTGGTTAACATTGGCTCCTGCATCAATCAGCATGCTGATTATGTCCTCTTTGCCCCTCTGTACTGCCAAATGCAGTGCACTTACCCCTGAAAGAGAAGAGAGAGCAGAAGGGAGGTTGACATTACAAATAGAGAAACAAAAGGTAAGCAGGGATGCAGAGTTTCTAACATTAAAATAACAGGCTCCATGTCCTCGGGGTGATCCGTGTACCCAAGTAGTTGGTAACATGCAGGTAGTCAGTGCTCTGGCAGTTGGAGGTGATCTCTCGTACACAGTCCTGCCTCAGCTCCCTGACAGCCAAGTGCAGCGGTGTGTTCCCTCCCCTCTCCTGGAGCTCAGCGCTCGCAGCACCCCACAGCAGCCCTCGCACAAACTGAGACTGGTCCACTATGACAGCCAGGTGAAGGGCAGTCTGACAGAGGAAGAAACGTGGACAAAGAAAGGAGGAGAGGGACAAGAAAATGGAAGGTGACGTGTTAATTACATGTTAGTTTCAAGTTTTATTGTCTCGTGCGCAAGCGCTTTCCCAACAATGCAGTAATCAATCTCAGTAGTAAAAAATATTTAAAAAATACTATAAAATAAAGTAGAACAAGAACACACAAGAAACATAAATAAGAACATTAATATGGAGTTGGTCACCCCTTTTCTGCTAAAAACAACATCCACTCTTCTGGGAAGGCTTTCCACTAGATGTTGGAACATTGCTGTGGGCACTGATGCTGGGCGATTAGGCCCGACTCGCAGTCAGCGTTCCAATTCATCCCAAAGGTGTTCAATGGGGTTGAGGTCAGGGCTCTGTGCAGGCCAGTCAAAGTTCTTCCACACCAATCTCAACAAACCATTTCTGTATTGACCTCGCTTTCTGCATGGGGGCATTGTCATGCTGAAACAGGAAAGGTCCTTCCCCAAATGTTGTCAAAGTTGGAAGCACAGAATCGTCTAGAATTTCAATGTTTGCTGTAGCGTTAAGATTTCCCTTCACTAGAACAAAGTGACCTAGCCCGAACCATGAAAAAAACAGCCCCAGACCATTATTTCTCCTCCAAACTTTACAGTTGGAACTATGTATTGGGGCAGGTAATGTTCTCCTGGCATCCGCCAAACCCAGATTCATCCGTCAGACTATCAGATGGTGAAGTGTGATTCATCAGTGCAGAGAACACGTTTCCACTGCTCCAGAGTCCAATAGCAGCGAGCTTTACATCACTCCAGCCGACGCTTGGCATTGCGCCTGGTGAACTTAGGCTTGTGTGCAGCTGCTCGGCCATGGAAACCCATTTCATGAAGATCCCAACAAACAATTATTGTGCTGACATTGCTTCCAGAGGCAGTTTGGAACACGGTAGTGAGTTTTGAAACCGAGGACAGAATTTTTACGCACTATAGCACTCGGCGGTCCCGTTTTGTGAGCTTGTGTGGCCTACCACTTCGTGGCTGAGCCGTTGTTGCTCCTAGAGGTTTGCACTTCACAACAACAGCACTTACAGTTGATCAGGGCAGTTCAAGCAGGGCAGAAACTTGACAAATTGACTTGTTGGAAAGGTGGCATCCTATGACAGTGCCATGTTGAAAGTAACTGAACTCTTCAGTAAGGTCAATGTTTCTCTATGGAGATTGCATGGCTGTGTTCTCTATTTTATACACCTGTCAGCAATGGGTGTGGTTGAAATAGCCAAATCCATATATTTGAAGGGGTGTCCACATATTTGTGAATATACAGGGTCAGTACCAATACCATATTTACAATGTGCAGGAATATTGGCGTGGTAGGGCTAGATATGGAGAGGACACAAGAGGTTGGTGGCACCTTAATTGGGGAGGATGGGCTCATGGTAATGGCTGGAGAGGAATTAGTGGAATGGTATCAAATACATCAAACACATGGTTTCAGCATTTATTATGAACCGTTCTCCCCTCAGCAGCCTCGGCTGGTATAGGGGTAAGGTGACTTGGCGTCAGGATATAAGATCAACAGAGTAGCAGCAGAGTATGATGATTGTATGCGCATGTGTGTATACTGTGTGTATGTAGAGTGTTGTGTGTGAACAAATGAAGTGTGTGCACACACGAGTGTGTGTGTTGGCGTGTCAGTGTGAGGATCAATGCAGATAGTCCGTATAGCCATTTTGTTAGCTATTTAGCAGTAATAAATCCCCCATTGTGAAATCCCCATATGCTGGCGTGGCGGATCTAGGCTCAGTAGAGAGGTGTAACCCTTAGCAATTTTTATTTATTTTTAATTTTACCTTTATTTAACCAGGCAAGTCAGTTAAGAACAAATTCTTATTTTCAATGACGGCCTGGGAACAGTGGGTTAACTGCCTGTTCAAGGGCAGAACGACAGATTTGTACCTTGTCAGCTAGGGGGTTTGAACTCACAACCTTGCAGTTACTAGTCCAACGCTCTAACCACTAGGCTACCCTGCTGGTGTATTTATTCAATCACTTTTCACAGCATCCTTTTTGATTTAAACAAAAACTTTCCATATGTGTTTGCCCATGGAAGAAATGTTCAGAAATGTACTTTTTGGACCTGATTGCCAAAGTATTCAGGAGATAGAGGTGCTCAAAGTTTAGCATACCCCACCATACCATGACACATCCATGTCTTCATCACTGGAAAAGATAAACAGTTGAGATTGATATCTAAATGCTTACAAACAGGGTTGTAAAATGTTTTGTAATAATAAAGTAACCTTTAACATCAATTGTCCAAAAATGTGTAAACTGATTTTTTTTCATATGTTTTAGCTCACTTCGACCCTGGTTTACATCATCTGAGGTGGTGTTGTAACCGCCATCAGTTGAGACAGAACATAATTTTGAATACAGGGTGGGTGCAATAATGTACTTTACAAACATATACAGTGCTTTTGGAAAGTATTCAGACCCCTTGACAAAGCAAAAACTGTTTTGAAATTTATGAAGAAAAAATACGGAAATACCTTATTTACATATGCAGGCTGTAATCACTGCCGAAGGTGCTTGGGAGACTAGTCAGGGTCGGTGCTTCAACAAAGTACTGAGTAAAGTGTCTGAACACTTATGTAACTGTGAGTTTTATTTTTTTATACATTTGCTCAAATTTAGAAAAAAGTTTTTGCTCGTCATTATGGTATATTGTGTGTAGATTGAGGTCGGGAAAAAAACGATTTAATCAATTTTAGAATAAGGCTGTAATGTAACAAAATGTGGGAAAAGTCCAGGTGTCTGAATCCTATCTGAATGGACTGTGTGTGTGCGTGTATACACACACACTACCTGTCGAAAGTTTTAGAACACCTACTCATTCAAGGGTTTCTCTTTATTTTTACATTTTAGAATAATAGTGAAGACAAAACTATAAAATAACATATGGAATCATGAAGTAACAAAGTGTTAAACAAATCAAAATATATATATTGGAGATTCTTCAAAGTAGCCACCTTTTGCCTTGATGACAGCTTTGCACACTCCTGCATTCTCTCAACCAGCTTCCCCTGGAATGCTTTTCCAACAGTTTTGAAGGAGTTCCCACATATGCTGAGCACTTATTGGATGCATTTCCTTCAATTTGCGCTCCGACTCATCCCAAACCATCTCAATTTGGTTGAGGTTGGGGGATTGTGGAGGCCAGGTCATCTGATGCAGCACTCCATCCCTCTCCTTCTTGGTAAAATAGCCCGTACACGGCCGGTAGGTGTGTTGAGTCATTGTCCTGTTGAAAAACAAATGATAATGGGACTAAGCGCAAACCAGATGGGATGGTGTATCGCTGCCGAATGCTGTGGTAGCCATGCTGGTTAAGTGTGCCTTGAATTCAAAATAAATCACTGACCGTGTCACCAGCAAAGCACCCCAACACCACCTCCTCCATGCTTCACGATGGGAAATACACATGCAGAGATCATCCATTCACTCACACAGCGTCTCACAATGACACAGCTGTTGGAAGCAAAAATCTCCCATTTGGACTCCAGACCAAAGGACAAATTTCCACCAGTCTAATGTCCATTGCTGGTGTTTCTTGGCCCAAGCAAGTCTCTTCTTCTCATTGGTGTCTTTTTAGTTGTGGTTTCGTCACAGCAATTCAACCACGAAGGCCTGATTCACACAGCCTCCTCTGAACAGTTGATGTTGAGACGTGTCTGTTAATTGAATTCTATGAAGCATTTATTTGGGCTGCCATTTCTGAGGCTGGTAACTTTAATGAACTTATCCTCTGCAGCAGAGGTAACTCTGGGTCTTCCATTCCTGTGGCGGTCCTCATGAGAGCCAGTTTCTTGATGGTTTTTGTACTGCACTTGAAGAAACTTTAAAGTTTGTTGAAATGTTCTGTATTCTGTATTGACTGACCTTCATGTCTTAAAGTAATGGACTGTCATTCCTCTTTGCTTATTTGAGTTGTTCTTGCTATAATACGAACTTGTTTTTTTTTACCAAATAGGGCTATCTTCTGTATACCCCCCCACCACCACGTCACAACAACTGATTGAATCAAACGCATTAAGCAAAGAAATTCCACAAATTAACAAGGCACACCTGTTAATTGAAATGCATTCCAGGTAACTACCTCATGAAGCTGGTTGAGAGAATGCCAACAGTGTGCAAAGCTATCATCAAATCAAATGGTGGCTACTTGAAGAATCCCAAATATAAAATATATTTTAAATTGTTTAACACGGTTGTCGTTATTTGGCTATTTGAAGAATCTCAAATATATTTTGATTTGTTTAATACTTCATTGGTTACAACATGATTCCATATGTGTTATTTAATCGTTTTGATGTCTTCATTATTGTTCTACAATGTATTAAATAGTAAAAATAAAAACCCTTAAGTAGGTGTTCCAAAACTTTTGACCAGTAGCGTGTGTATATTATTTTGTAAGAGATTGTTTTTTAAATAATTTGACAACCCTGTTTGTAAGCTTTTAAATGATATGAATCTCAACTGTTTATCCATTACTGTGGTGAAGACATGGATGTTTCATGGTATGGTGGGGTATGCAAAAATGGGTCAACTTTGAGCACCTTTATCTCTTGAATGTTTTGACATTCAGGTCCAAAAAGTCAGTGTTCGGAGCACTTCTACACTGGGCAAATATGTATAGAAGGTTTTGTTCAAATCAAAAGGGGTGCTGTCAAGTGACTGAATTAAAATAGATTTAACCTACAGCGTTGCTCCCTATTGTATTGAGTTGCACAATAACAGTCTTTGGGAAGCCAGAAGTTAAATAAAATTCCATTTCAACTTACTGTGCTAGTGGGCAGGTCATTAAAAGGGGGGAATTTGTTAAAACATCTGAAAGGAACATATTACTTAACAGACTTTCCAAATGTGGGTCTGTTGTAGACCCAATTCCTCTCTGCTTACATCATGTCAAAATAAATCCCCCACAAGGTATTCATTGATCGTGGACTTCAGGAAACAGCAGAGGGAGCATCCCCCTATCCACGTCGACAGGACAGCAGTGGAGAAGGTGAAAAGTTAAGTTCCTCGGCGTATACGTCACAGACAAGCGGAAATGGTCCACGCACAGACAGTGTGGTGAAGAAGGCCTCTTCAGACTCAGGAGGCTGAAGAAATTTGGCTTGTCACCTAAGACCCTTTCAAACTTTTACAGATGCACAATTGAGAGCATTATGTCGGCTGTATCACCGCCTGGTACGGCAACTGCACTGCCTACAACCATAGGGCTCTCCAGAGTGTGGTGCGGTCTGCACAACGCAACACCATGGGCAAACTTCCTGCCCTCCAGGACACACACAGCACCCAATGTCACAGGAAGGCAAAAAAAAAGATAAATCAAGGACAACAACCACCCGAGCCACTGCCTGTTCACCCCGCTACCATCCAGAAAGCGAGGTCAGTATAGGTGCATCAAAGCTCGGACCGAGAGACTGAAAAATAGCTTCTCTCTCAAGGCCATTAGACTTAAACAGCCATCACTAACACAGAGGCTGCTGCCTACATGCAGACAGCTGCTACCTACATGCAGACAATAAATCATTGGCCACTTTAATAAATGGATCACTAGTCACTTTAATAATGATGTTTACATATCTTGCATTACTCATCCCATATGTATATACTGTATTTTATACCATCTTGCCTATGCCTGCTAAGTCATTGCTCATCCATATATTTATATATTCTTAATCCATCACTTTACTTAGATGTGTGTATTAGGTAGTTGTTGTAGATATTGCTGCACTGTCAAAACTAGAAGCACAAGCATTTCGCTACGCTCGCATTAACATCTGCTTACCATGTGTATGTGACCAATACAATTTTATTAGATTTTTTGTCCACATATGGCACACTGGCAGGACTTGTATTTTGACATGAGGTTAGCAGAGAAGAAGTGGGTCTACAACAGACCTACATTTAGAAAGTCTTTAATAATACGTTTCTTTAGATATTTTGTCACAAATGTCCCTGTAAATACTCCAGTGTTGCAAATGTAGCTATGTGTCCTTGTGCTTACCTGTCCCAAGTGGTTCTGGATGTCCAGGTAAGGCACCCAGCTCCTGTCCAGCGCTATCACCCCCAGAAGGTACTGTACGAAGGCCCAGTGCTCGTGGATAAGAGCCAAGTGAAGAGCCCTATGAGCAAAGGAGGTGTTTGAGAGAAGTACAAATAGCCAACAAACTGCTGTTCACCATGTGAATAGTAAGGAGAGGCTTCTCACGTGTCTCCATCCTCAGACACAAAGTTCAGTGTGTTGAATATCTCTCTTCTCCGTCTTTCCTCCTCTGGGATCAGTGACGCTTGCCTCCCACTGTCATCCACTGTGTCACTGATAACTGGTTCATTCAGGTGCATGGTCCCCAGCCCCTGTGATATACTCCCCATAGTCTCATCTGTAATTGAATCGCCTATAGCCGAGTCCAACCTCTCTTCACCCCCCGGTGAACTACAGTCCATGGGGCGCTTGTCAGTGTCATCCAGTGATGGGTAGGAGGTCGTGTACGGAGGGGACCCGGGCACCCATGTTTGGGATACCTCGTTGCTGAAGGGGTCATCCAGACTCAGCGCTGCTCCACTCAGACAATCTAGCCCACTGTCGCACCAATCCTCCGGTGTAGAAGTACACAGAGCGTCGTGTTTTTCAAGCCCGAAGTGAAGTTCAGGCCGTGTAGGCGGCTTTCCAGAATCGCACCTGGGCTGTATACCAGCCATTACGAATACCGTTGCTAGCTAGCTATGCACTTTTTTTTTTAAAGATTCCTCTGCAATAATGGCAATAACAGTTGGTTAAAATTGGTGTATATTTACTTTTAGTAGCTAGTCTGATAGCAAACTGTCTAAAGAAAAGTAACAAGCTAACGTTAGCTGTGCTGTCAAGCTGGCAGCTTGACAGTAGCAGTTGACTAGCTTGCAAGCTAAAGTGCTAGGACCAGGCTAAGAAAACAGCGCAGGGCGCTGCACCTAAACTCTAACTGATAAAGTTAATATTTTAAAAGGTTATTTAAGGAGTAAAATAAATGTTACCGTCTTAAGCTGTTTCAAGTCAAGGCGTCTTGCTAAAATAGTTGTCCTGGGGAATTCCCAAGCCACTCCAGTCTAATGTTAGATGGATCAAAATACAGTGAAAGTAGGTTCTGCGCGCATGCGTGTAATTGCATATCCGATTGGTCCTTTATTACTGTACTACCACAGACAAAAAGGGAAACCTGGTTAGTTACCAGCAGAGCTCTAAATACTGTACATGGCCTTTTCATATGTACAGTGAGATAGTCAGATAATACATTATTCATTTCATTTTTGGCTTTATTCATCTCAATAAATATATTACTTTACAGACAATTGCTGGGTTTGCTCTGAAAGCCTGCTTTAAATTGCATGTGTGTGTCTTCTTCAGCGGATAATAGTCCAAATGATCTGAATACTTGATACCGCCATCAATTCGTTTTATTGTATTAACTGTTATAATCACTGAATGAACAAAGATCTGGAGTAAAAAAACAACAACACTCAAAGTCAGATGGATTTTAGAAGGATGTCATATCCATGTCCACAGGATGGCGCCAGAGGTGTACACGAAAACCACGTTTAAATTCCTCTTTTTAATCTTTAAGCAGATAATTTCTCAGGATTCATTACTAACTGCAACTAATTTGTTGAATGCAATAACGATATGAAATATTCAATTTCAGAAAAAGGCCAAAAGGAAAATAAGGAAATTCAGCAAAGAAAGATGCTTACCAGACATGATTATGGTATTTCATGGTTCATTTTGTGTGAAAAGGTGTTCAAAGAAACTTAAGGAATAACTGCGTGTCAGAGAATGCAGAGGATTGTATGAAGGTGAGTAAGGTGTGTGTGTGTGTGTGTGTGTGTGTGTGTGTGTGTGTGTGTGTGTGTGTGTGTGTGTGTGTGTGTGTGTGTGTGTGTGTGTGTGTGTGTGTGTGTGTGTGTGTGTGTGTGTGTGTGTGTGTGTGTGTGTGTGTGTGTATGAATGAATGAGAGAGACACTCAAATCATAACACCTTAATGAATTCTCACCTCCAGTATCACAATCCAATAGAGGTGAAAGAAGTGATAGAGAGAAAAATGACATGGTCTGACGGGCATTGTGTCAGTCTGAAAAAGAAAGAGGACCATAACCTGGCATGCAGGTCCTTCTGTGCTGCTCCGTCTGCTGCCCGTGCTAGTGGTACTGCTAGTAGTAGCACAGGGCTGGTGGTTGGCAGCAACCTGCTGTCAGGGAAAACTAGGAAATAAGATTAGCCTGCATCTAATTTATGCAGCCAGCTTCCATCCATGTACTGATTTGGAAGGTGAATGTATGGGGCAGAGGAGGCTGGTGGGAAGAGCTATTGGAGGACAGGCTCATTGTAATGGCTGGAATGGAATACATGTAATGGAGTCAAACATGTCGTTTCCATATGTTTGATACTTTCCCTTTATTCCAATTCAGCCATTACAATGAGTCTGTCCTCCTATAGCTCCTCCCACCAGCCTCCTCTGGTGTGGGGGGATGGTTTTAGTGATTGGAGGGAAAGGGTTTAGAAAAAATGGCAAAGTAAATGAATTTCAACCAGCTAGTGGCCCATGGAAAGGCGTGTGTACTGTGTAGAGATGCTGGAGGTAGCAGGGTTTAGTTCAGCACAGCACAGCAGCATGTGGCCGTGCCAAAGATGAACTGCTGCTGCAGATTAACATATGGATAATTAGCATGGGAGCTGAGCTCAGCCTGGTCGTCCTGCTCTGTATGTGAGGGGAGAGGAGGCGCTTCCCATGGGAAGCCCATGATTTGGTGCTGATGGGGGAGGGAGAGATCACCGATCTACACTACAGCAGCTCTCTGAAAAGTGCTGGCCTGTGCTCTTCTGTGGACATTCTTCAGTGCTGGCAGCAGCACAAGAATCCCCACCCCACCTGCCCACCCAATCCCCTCCCCTTCCCACCCATCCATCATACCTCGACCACCTTTTCCCCAGATCACTGTGGTGATCTCATTTACAGTCAGTGGAAGATCTTAAAGGAGAGAGATAGTGATGTTAAAGGAGAAGTTTACTTTATTTTAACCAAATCTATTTGCGATGTAAATGTAAGTTATATTCCATTTTGTGCAACTCGAGCAATACTTCTCTGTGTAGCCCACAATACTTTTCCAGCACAAAATGGAATATAACGTTGCTGATAAAGTTAGCATTACACAAGTTCACAAGTGATGAAGGATATACATGTATGTGCTCCTACTGTAACTGACTCTACACTGCTCAGGCCTTCTGTGTTTTGATTCATTTAGGCACTAGCAGACTTGAAATTAACTCTCCAGATGTGCCTTAAATCAAGCATGGAGGACAGGAGATAGAAGGGTATTTTGGGAATCAAGACTACTTGCGAAAACAATTTTTTCAAGGTGAGAACTTTGAGACCATTTGTGTTGGCCTGAAGTGCTCCCTTATTGAATATCACCAAGTATATACAATGGGGCAAAAAAGTATTTAGTCAGCCACCAATTGTGAAAGTTCTCCCACTTAAAAAGATGAGTGAGGCCTGTAATTTTCATCATAGGTACACTTCAACTATGACAGACAAAATTAGAAAAAAATCATCCAGAAAATCACATTGTAGGATTTTTAGTGAATTTATTTGCAAATTATGGTGGAAAATAAGTATTTGGTCACCGACAAACAAGCAAGATTTCTAGCTCTCACAGACCTGTAACTTCTTCTTTAAGAGTCTCCTCTGTCCTCCACTCGTTACCTGTATTAATGGCACCTGTTTGAACTTGTTATCAGTATAAAAGAAACCTGTCCACAACCTCAAACAGTCACACTCCAAACTCCACTATGGCCAAGACCAAAGGACACCAGAAACAAAATTGTAGACCTGCACCAGTCTGGGAAGACTGAATCTGCAATAGGTAAGCAGCTTGGTTTGAAGAAATCAACTGTGGGAGCAATTATTAGGAAATGGAAGACATACAAGACCACTGAAAATCTCCCTCGATCTGGGGCTCCACGCAAGATCACACCCCGTGAGGTCAAAATGATCACATGAACGGTGAGCAAAAATCCCAGAACCACACGGGGGGACCTAGTGAATGACCTGCAGAGAGCTGGGACCAAAGAAACAAAGCCTACCATCAGTAACACACTACGCCGCCAGGGACTCAAATCCTGCAGTGCCAGACGTGTCCCCCTGCTTAAGCCAGTACATGCCCAGGCCCGTCTGAAGTTTGCTACAGAGCATTTGGATGATCCAGAAGAAGATTGGGAGAATGTCATATGGTCAGATGAAACCAAAATAGAACTTTTTGGTAAAAACTCAACTCGTCGTATTTGGAGGACAAAGAATGCTGAGTTGCATCATTATTATTATTATCTTTAGGAATGTAGTGAAGTAAAAGTAGGCAAAAATATAAATAGTACAGTAAAGTACATATATCCCCAAAAACTACTTAAGTAGGGCTTTAACGTATTTTTACTTAAGTACTTTACACCACTGGAAACTGTTATTGTATCTCTAGCAGGAGTCTAGGAAATTGATGTTGTTGAAGATCGTCTCTGCGGTAATGATATTATTGAATATTTCTGAAAGTCACAGCAGTTGGAGTCTTTAGAATATCTATGAGAGTCACGGCAGTAGTGTGTTAGGAGTCTTATTGAATAACTGCTAGGCTGAGTTATATGTGGCATTGGGAAGCTGGTCTGTTAACAGAGTGTTTTATACCGGCCTATGACTCTTTCTTCTGGCTGTAAATCACAGCCCTGGGAGATGGACTGCCTGAGGTGGGTGTGCACTGTGTAGCTCTCTGCATCCACTAGACACACAAACACACCAAACGGAGCAGAGAGTTGACCTGGATTAAGGCACCATGATAGATGTCTCCTACATGTCATAATCGGAGGAAGTCCAGGAATTCAACGGTTAAACCAAGCTTTGTATAGCTGTTGGCATATGCTAAAATCTTTTTCACATCTTTAATATACAGTGGGGAGAACAAGTAATTGATACACTGCCGATTTTGCAGGTTTCCCTACTTACAAAGCATGTAGAGGTCTGTAATTTTTTATCAAAGGTACACTTCCACTGTGAGAGACGGAATAGAAAACAAAAATCCAGAAAATCACATTATATGATTTTTAAGTAATTAATTTGCATTTTATTGCATGTCATAAGTATTTGATCACCTACCAACCAGTAAGAATTCCGGCTCTCACAGACCTGTTCGTTTTTCTTTAAGAAGCCCCCCTGTTCTCCACTCATTACCTGTATTAACTGCACCTGTTTGAACTCATTACCTGTATAAAAGACACCTGCCCACACACTCAATCAAACAGACTCCAACCTCTCCAAAATGGCCAAGACCAGTGAGCTGTGTAAGGACATCAGGGAAAAACAATGTAGACCTGCACAAGGCTGAGATGGGCTACAGGACAATAGGCAAGCAGCTTGGTGAGAAGGCAACAACTGTTGCCGTAATAATTAGAAAATGGAAGAAGTTCAAGATGACGGTCAATCACCCTCGGTCTGGGGCTCCATGCAAGATCTCACCTCGTGATGCATCAATGATCATGAGGAAGGTGAGGGATCAGCCCAAAACTATACGGCAGGATCTGGTCAATGACCTGAAGAGAGCTGGGACCACAGCTCAAAGAAAACCATTAGTAATACACTACGCCGTCATGGATTAAAATCCTGCAGCGCACCCAAGCCCCCCTGCTCAAGCCAGCGCATGTCCAGGCCTGTCTCTCCCAGCGGTCCATGGTCTGGACAAACCCGATCCATCATGGCACCGAGATGATGTAGCATAGCCGCGTGTTCCTGGACACGTTCCTCGACTCCTCTGACCGTGGTACCTGCTCCTGCTGACTCCATGGTTGGTGTTGGTCAGGTGCAGGAGAGCAGAGTGTAGTGAACAGGCACACTTTTTATTCCGGTCAAAATGACAGCACAAAATAACATAAAACGTGCCCAAAACACAGAACATAGACAAAAAGTAATGTGCGTAACAATATCCACAATATCAAAATACACGTAACACAAACAATCCTAAACAAAGACATGATGGGGAACAGAGGAATAAATACAGTACATATGAATGGGGAATGAAAACCAGGTGTGCAGGGAACAAGGCAAAACAAATGGATACATGAAAAATGTAGCGGCGATGGCTAGAAAGACGGTGACGTCGACCGCTAAACGCTGCCCGAACAAGGAGAGGAGCCGACTTCACCGGAAGTCGTGACAGAGTGCCAGGACAGAAGAGCTTGGACTGGGCTGAGTAGGAGCTGCCCTCCGTAGGGGTGGGAGGGCCAAGAGACCAGAGGTGGCAGAACGTAGTGCTCGGGTTGGGGTGTAAGGTTTGAGTATAGCCTTAAGGTAGGGAGGGGCAGTTCATCTTGCTGCTCTGTAGGCAAGTACCATGGTCTTGTAGTCGATGCGAGCTTCAACTGGAAGCCAGTGGAGTGTGTGGAGGAATGGGGTAACATTGGAGAACATGGGAAGGTTGAACACCAGGTGGGCTGCAGCGTTCTGGATAAGTTGCAGGGGTTTGATGGCACAAATGGGGAGCCCAGCCAAGAGCAAGTTGCAGTAGTCCAAACGAGAGATGACAAGTGCCTGGATTAGGACCTGTGCCGCTTCCTGTGTGTGAGGTAGGGTCGTACTCTACGGATGTTGTAAATCATGAACAAGTCACTACTTTGATGTTTGCAAAGACCAACAGGGTGTTGTGCAAGGTATGTGGTGGCATATTTCTGCTTTACCAAATGAGGAGAGTGACAAACTTCACACACCAGTCAGAGTTATACTTAAACTACATATTTTTTAATAATAAGCTTTGCAATAGCCTTTTTGACTTTCAATGATGCGCTATCTCCAATGAACCATTGAAAAGTGACGTCAGAAAAATACAAAGATCTTTTATAGCCAAGATACACCCCTCTCAACTTACATGACGAACCACAGATCTTAGGAACTGTTCACAAAGAAATACTTTTTCTTGAGAAAGGAGTATCCCTTAAGCCAGATAACATTCACTATAAATTATCGTTCAGTTTGGTCCCTCAGACGAGGTTCTAATCTCGTTCCTGGTATTTCATAGTACAAAAACACCCACTCATCCAATGGCATATATCAATTATCAACTCTAGATACACCCATCTCAAGTAAACCCCATCTTGACCCCACTCCTGGACAAGCTCACTGAGGGGTGTGAGCCTCTAGGCCATACACTATCCCAGGATAAGTGTAAGATCAGAGAGGACATACAATGTTTCCAGACACTGCCATACACCTCCCCCCAATGGGAAAAGGAGGGAGTGACTGGCACACAGACATTGTGGAGACAAGTAATTGGTTCCCCATTAATCACTCCATCCCTTCACATGGTTTAAGAATAGGTAAAGACACATTCACATATGAAGACAATGTTCCATTCTGTTCTCTTCCCTTTCTGATATTCTGCATAGCACCAGGGACATGTGAAAGACAAGCCTGACCTCTCCCCTCTCTGGGCCCCAAGTGACTGAGCCTCAGCTTAGGGAAAAGTGCAACTGCCAACACTATAGTCCAAAAGGATACATTCTAATGACAAGTATCTCACATAAGCATATTATGCAAATAAAACATCTTAATTATCTATGTTTCCCAACTAATTCTGATTCATCCGCCACAGGTCACGCCAACGTTCTTTGCATTCTGGGAGGGGGACACTGGAGTTGCCAACTGTGATGGAGAGGTCTTTGAACAGTTAGGCCCGGGGGCAAGAGCAGCCCCTTCTTGTCGAGTTTGAGTGTTAGGTGGTGGGCCAACATCCAAAAAGAGATATCTGCCAGGCACACAGAGATGTGTGTCGCCACCTGGGTGTCAGAAGGGGGGCGGGGAGGAGAAAAGCAGTTGAGTGTCATCCGCATAGCAATGATAGGATTGACCATGTGAGGATTTGACAGAACCTAGAACAGAGCCCAGGGGACACCAGTAGTGAGAGTAAGTGGTACAGATCCTCTCCACGTCACCTGGTAGGAGCGACCTGCTAGGTAAGATGCCATCCAAGAGTTTGCAGATCCTGAGACATCAAGCCCTGAGAGGGTGGAGAGGAGGATCTGATGGTTCACAGTGTCGAAGTTGGATGAAAATAAAGGAGAGAGAGTCAGCTTTGGCAGTGCGGAGACCCTCCGTGACACAGAAGAGCAGTGTCAGTTGAGTGACCCGTCTTGAAGCCTGACTGGCTGGGTTAAGATGATTGTTTTGAGAGAGAAAGCGAAAGAGTTGGGCAGAGACATCATGCTCAAGCATTTTGGAAAGAAAAGGGATACCGGTCTGTAGTTGACATCAGAGGATTCCAGTGCTAGTTTCTTGAGGGGAGTTACTCGGGCCATTTTTAAGTCAGAGGGGACACAGCCACTGGTCAGGGATGAGTTGATGAGAGAAGTGAGGAATGGTAGAAGGTCTCCAGAGATGGTCTGGAGAAGGGAGTAGGGGACGGGGGTCGGGCGGGCAGGTTGTCAGATGGCTGGACCTCACTAGTCACAGGATTTCATTTGGAGAGAGGGGAGGAAAAGGCAAGGTGTCGAGCAGTTGTGTGTGAGTGGGACCAGTGTACGCAATAGACTGAGTGAATGAGGAGCGGATGTCGCCAACCTTTTCAAAGTGGTTGACAAAGTCGTCCGCAGAGAGGGAGGACGAAGGGGGTGAAGGATTATGGACGCAGGAGAAGGTGGAAAAGAGTTTCCTAGGGTTAGAGGCATAAGATTGAAATTTAAAGTGACAGAAAGTGGCTTTAGCAGTGGATATAGAGGAAGAGAAGGTAGAGAGGAGGGAGTGAAAGGATGATAGGTCCTCTGGAAGTGTAGTTTTCCTCAACTTTTCGCTCAGCTGCCCACAGCCTTGTTCTGTAAGCTTGCAATGAGTCACTCAGCCACAGAGCAGGATGGGAGGGCTGAGCCGGCCGGGAGGAAAGGGGACAGTGCAAGGTGAAGGTGAAAAAATACATGAATCGAAGGCAGACGTCAGGAGGTTAAAGTCGTTAAGTACAAAGAGCACGAGCCATCATCTGGAAATTGTCTTATCAAGGTGTCAAGCTCATTGAAGTACTCTAAGGGCACCTGGTGGCCGATTGTTGTCAGATATGTTAAGCTTGAGTGTACAAGTGACAGTGACACAGTGGCGATATTAGCATGTAAACCTTGGTGGGGCAAAAAAAGAAAGTGTACAGTACCAGTCATAGCTTGGACACACGTACTCATTCAAAGGTTTGTCGTTATTTTTACTATTTTTTACATTGTAGAATAATAGTGAAGATATCAAACTATGAAATAAACACATGGAATCATGTAGTAACCAAAAAAGTGTTAAACAAATCAAAATATATTTTATATTTGAAATCGCAAAATCCATCAAGCGCTATGAAGAAACTGGCTCTCATGAGTACCGCCACAGGAATGGAAGACCCAGAGTTACCTCTGCTGCAGAGGTTAAGTTCATTAGAGTTACCAGCCTCAGAAATTGCAGCCCAAATAAAATCTTCACAGACTTAAGAGACAAAAATAAGAGACTTGCTTGGGCCAAGAAACACGAGCAATGGACATTCGATGGAAATCGGTGAAATAGGTGGAAATCTGTCCTTTGGTCTGATGAGATCAAATTTGAGATTTTTGGTTCCAACCCCCATGTCTTTGTAAGATGCAGAATAGGTGAACGGATGATCTACGCATGTGTGGTTCCCACCGTGAAGCATGGAGGAGGTGTGATGGTGATGGTGTGCTATGCTGGTGACACTATCTGTGATTTATTTAGAATTCAAAGCACACTTAACCAGCATGGCTATCACAGCATTCTGCAGCGATATGCTATCCCATCTGGTTAGCACTTAGTGGGACTATCATTTGTTTTTCAACAGGCCAATGACCAACACACCTCTAGGCTGTGTAAGGGCTATTTTCCAAAGAAGGAGAGTGATGAGTGCTGTGTCAGATGACCTGGCCTCCACAATCCCGCTACCTTAACCCAATTGAGATGGTTTCGGATTAATTGGACCGCAGAGTGAAGGAAAATTAGTCAACACGTGCTCAGCATATGTGTGAATTCTTTCAAGGATTCCAGGTGACTACCTCATGAAGATCATTGAGAGAATGCCAAGATTCTGCAAAGCTGTCATCAAGGCAAAGGGTGGCTACTTTAAACAATCCAAAATATATTGACATGTTTAACATTTTTTTTGGTTACTACATGATTCCACATGTGTTATTTCATAGTTTTGATGTCTTCACTATTATTCTACTGTAACGTCTGCTTCCAACTCACACTCTCAAACATGTAGATCCCCTGAACGCAGCTCACTCTCTAGATCCCAATCACCTGAAATTTGATCACCTATTCGCACACCTGTATGTCATTATCACGCTCTATTTAGTTCAGTTCTTTGCACCCCATCATTGTGAGGTATTGTTTGTTTTATGACACTCTTCTATTCGGAGCTCTGTTTTTCCTGTGACTTAATCCTCCCGTGTATGATAGTGAGGCAGGCCAAAACTAATGATGCCTTTTGCCTATTCCCTGCCTGTACCCTAGCCTAGCCGGATTTCCTGTTATCAACATATTGCCTGATCTCCCGGATGACTTTACTAGCCTTTTCCCTGCCTGTACTGTTGTCTTTTTGGACCCCCTGTGTATGACCTTCTGTCTGCCCCTGGACCCAGCTATCTGCCTCCTCCTGTGGTCCTTTGCAAATAAACACCTGCTGAGCCCTGCGTTTGAAACCAGCCCTCTGTCTCCCATTGTGTTCATTGAGACCAACATTTGAGCTTGCCTGTTTTGCATGTTATTTTGACATTAATACGTGTCACATATCAACGTGCAAACAATGTAAAAAAATATGTTGAGTTAATAAAGCTGCATACAAACATGGTCTCTTTTGTTTTCTTGAGTAAGGGACCTCCAAAATGTAGTTGTTTCAGCCTAGCTCAGTGATGATGGGGCAAGCCAGTAGAAAATATGGCGCATTGCGCTGTGATTGGTTCAGTTTCTGTCACTTATGGGGACACTACGTCACCGCCAAGTCTAACCGTAGAGCTTGAAAATTCTAGCCCCTTGGGTGCTGCCATAGAGTTACATTAGAAGTGCCCATCCAAGAAGGCTCGAGGTCATTGACCACAGAAAATCACATCAAATTACATTATATCTAGTCCTTTTGATTGGACTGATCATGTCAACATCATACTTTCAAAATCTAAACTAGCAGTCATGTATCAAGTCAACAATCTACTGGCAAATCCTTTTTAATACTTTAATAATGTAATATGCCAGGGAGATATGTATACTGTAGTTAAGAAAGTAATACTAAGTGTATGTTGTGTAGTAAGCTGTTAGTAGCCCATGTGCCTCACCCTAATAATTTGGTCTAATTTCTCCTACTGTTCTGACTTGGTGGTGCACATGTTGCCTAGAGCTTTCATTGTCTGCTTATACATTTCAAAAGTGCTGAACAAATAGTTATATTGACCAAGTCCGTCGCTCATAAAGTCTTAATCAAGATTATGGATTGTCACTTATCCGCTTGTCGTCCCCTTATGCCATAGTTTGTATATCTCAATTGTCAGCAGAAACCACATTTGTTTAAGCAAATCAGCCATCTCAGCTCTGTTTTTTTAAAAGGCAGTAAAAAAGTCTGAAGGAACTGTTTCACTGCCAGACATGGCTCCACTGATAGCCAGGTGTAGCAGTGGTAAGGTGTTGGGACTGCTGTTGGGACTCTGCTGTTGTGACAGCTTTATGTAGGCCCTAAAAGTTTGTGGGCACCATTTGTCACTGTTATAGTGCAATTAATGTATTGTTTAGTGTTGTGTTGTGTAGTGTAGTGGCTTGGCTGGCATGCACCCCCACAATTTTATTTGTGCCCCACCAAGATTTACATGCTAAAAATCGCCACTGATATAGAAAGGTGTGTGCCTTTCCAAATCATGTTCAATCAATTGAAGTTACCACAGGTGGACTCCAATCAAGTTGTAGAAACATCAGGGATGATCAATGGAAACAGGATGCACCTGAGCTCAATTGAGTCTCATAGCAAAGGGTCTGAGCACTTATGTAAATGAGGTATTTCAGCATATACAATTGCCAAAAACCTGTTTTGCTTTGTCATGATGGGGTATTGTGTGTAGATGAGGATTTTTAATTTATTTCATCAATTTAAGAAAGTCTGTAACATAACAAAATGTGGAAAAGGGGAGGGGGTCTGAATACTTTCCGAATGCACTGTACATTTTACAAACAGTATATTTTACATTAGATATGTTTTATGTTTCTGTTTGTTTTCAGTCCATATACCGCCATATACTTTTCTGCTGTGCAGTTCAGAACTTTTCTATTCTCATATTTTATACATATTGTAAATTAAAGAAAAAATGTTTTGCTAAGAGTATTTTTTATTATTGATATATATATATATATATATATATATATATATATATATATATATCATTCTATTGGTTGCAAGAATTGTGTATAATCATTTAAATTGAAAAACTACGTTTTGAAACTGGTGTCATTTTGTGTATCAGTTCATAAACCAGTTCATAAATGTAATCGGTACATCAAAAATCTCCTCCCAACTACTTTGCAACATGTATGGCGGAGCTGTACATATTTTGGTCCTTAAATGGAACTGGTATACTTTTTTTATTTATCACAATTTTCTTTAACCAATTTTGGTCTTTAATGCAGACAAGTTCCTTCTCTCCTTTCTACTTGCCTCCTCCAGCAGAACCGTCTTTGTTTCGGTGATGGTCTTGGTTTTGCCAACTAGACCGTTGCTAACACAGCTACGGCTAAGAAAACAGGGGACACTGAAGTACTAACAATAATTTCCTTGCAAAGGTGAAGAGCACACCACCCAGTACTAATTGCTGATTGCCGAGGAGAATGCACTCCCCCTCCAATACAGCCACTGATTATGAAAACCACAACAGTCAGAAATTTCCCTGCCCCTTAATCCTGGTTGATGTGTCCACAATCATCTGCAAGTTATGAGCAGTCAGCAGTTCACGCACCAAGTAGGCTACTGGGGAGACAGGCAGCACTTAAAGTAGATGGCACTACCTAGCAAAATACAGTACGAGACAGCAAATAAAGACAAAAATCATACTTGCTCTAGGATTCTTCTAGCTATATAATGTGTTAGAATGACCGATTCTTAGGCAATAGAATGGTGTGTGTGTTTATGGTAGGTGAATGAAGATGTCGATGACCTGATGGTCAATGTCTGCTCAGGAGGAAGCAACCAATGAGTTTTAACAGCCGGATGTCTACATTTTATGAACTGACCAATGAATGTTTGAAGGAGAGCTAACCTGTCAAAAGTCCCCTAGCCTTTGTAGAGTTCCCTCAACAACCAGACTTCCCGGTTTTCAGGGGAAATGGAAAGAGAGCCTGTGGCGCTTTTGGATGTTAACAAGGCGACACTCCATCTTAACTCCTCCTCCACATTTACTAGATTGGTTGAACAGTGCAGAAGAGAACCTCTCCCGACAGATTTCGTCTCATCAAATCAAATCAAAATCAAGTTCAATTTTATTGGTCACATACACATGATTAGCAGATGTTAATTTCGAGCGTAGCGAAATGCTTGTGCTTCTAGTTCCGACCATGCAGTAAAATCTCACAAGTAATCTAACAAATTCACAATAACTACCTTATACACACACAAATACACACAAATGTAAAGGGATGAATAAGAATATGAACATATAAATATATGGATGTGCGATGGTGTGAGGCATAGGCAAGATGCAGTAGATGCTGTAGAATACAGTATATACATATGAGATGGGTAATGTAGGATATGTAAACATGATTACAGTGACGTTATTTAAAGTGACTAGTGATACCTCTATGTAAACTTTATTAAAGTGCCGTTATTTAAAGGGAGTAGTGATACCTTTATTAAGTCCGTTTATTTAAGTGGCCAGAGATTTGAGTCTGTATGTTGGCAGCAGCCACTCTGTGTTAGTGATGGCTGTTTAACGATTGTGCATCTGTAAAAGTTTGTGAGTGTTTTAGATGACAAGCCAAATTTCTTCAGCTTCCCGAGGTTGAAGAGGCCCTGTTGCGCCTTCTTCACCACTCTGTCTGTGTGGGTGGACCATTTCAGTTTGTCCGTGATGTGTACGCAGAGGAACTTAAAACTTTCCACCTTCTCCATAACTGTCCCGTCAATGTGGATGTTTTGTTGACCTTGAGTGAGAGGTTATTTTCCTGACACCACACTCCGAGGGCACTCATCTCCTCCCCGTAGACTGTCTCGTCATTGTTGCTAATCAGGCCTACCACTGTAGTGTCGCCTGCAAACACCAGTCTCAACAGTGAAGAGGCGACTACGGGATGCTGGCCTTCTAGGCAGAGTTTCTCTGTCCAGTGTCTGTGTTCTTTTTAATATTTTATTTTTATTGGCTAGTCTGAGTATTTGCAACTCTAGCTAGAAGGCCAGCATCCCGGAGTCTCCTCTTCACTGTTGACGTTGAGACTGGTGTTTTGCGGGTACTATTTAATGAAGCTGACAGTTGAGGACTTGTTTCTCAAACTAGACACACTAATGTACTTGTCCTCTTGCTCAATTGTGCACTAGGGCCTCCCACTCCTCTTTCTATTCTGGTTAGAGACAGTTTGCACTGTTCTGTACACAGCGTTGTACGAGATCTTCATTTTCTTGGCAATTTCTTGCATGGAATAGCCTCCATTTCTCAGAACAAGAATAGACTGACGAGTTTCAGAAGAAAGTACTTTGTTTCTGGCCATTTTGAGCCTGTAATTGAACCCACAAATGCTAATGCTCCAGATACTTCACTCGTCTAAAGAATCCCCGTTTTATTGCTTATTTAATCAGGAAGATGACAAGCCAAGTTTTCAGCTGTGCTAATATAATTGCAAAAGGGTTTTCTAATGATCAATTAGCTTTTTAAAATGATAAACTTGGATTAGGTAACACAACGTGCCATTGGAACACAGGAGTGATGGTTGCCAATAATGGGCCTCTGTACGCCTATGTAGATATTCCATAAAACAATCTGACGTTTTCAGCTACAGTAGTCATTTACAACATTAACCATGTCTACACTGTATTTTGTGATTAATTTGATGTTATTTTAATGGACAAAAAATGTGCTTTTCTTTCAAAAACAAGGACATTTCTACGTGACCCCAAACTTTTGAACGGTTGTGTATATATATTTTTTATCTATAAAGAATGTTTTTTTATTAATCAATATATTTGAGTTTAACCATAACATTTGTTGTAATATTCATTCTACCTTTCCTTTTCTGGAGTGTAAAACTGAAATTGTAACCAGCTTTGTATGGCTTGTTAATAAAGGCCGATACTTTCATTTTGAATTAGTCGGAAATGAGAAGTTGTATGCAAAAAGGCCATTTTAAAACAAAGGATGTGCCATTCTTAATAATCTACTGGAGAACCATTTTGGGTTTAAGTATAGCTTATGTACTTTTTATTTTTATTTTGTAAACCTTTTTTATACTTACAGGGGTCCTACAATTCTAAATCAAATTGCTAAATGATCCTTTTCATAACCATCTTAAAACAATTCCATATGTTATCTTAGTAGAAATGATGATCTAAGGGCTTAGGCCTACAGAGGATAACTGGATGTGTTCTTGTGTTATGGAAGCCACTAATGCATGGCTGGTGCTGCAGGTATACAGATGTTAGACCTTAATTTGATCATTCTTTTGTTGTGGAACATTTTCCTGCACAAAGTCAAATGAGACTGAAAACGTGCAGTTCTCTTTCTCTCCATGCAAGGGCAGTCAAGTCATTCAGACCAGTTCTACCACACGCTGTTCAAATGCTAAAAGCTTCAGACTGTTTTTAAAACCAAAAAACGCAGCACATGGTTTTTGAGATCTGCAGTATATATTATCGAAAAAGATAAAGAGCAACTACATTTAAAAAGATACTGATCCCTTTGAAAGGGCCTATGTGGCATTGATACTGCATGAGTCATAAAAAGTTATTCTGGTGTCAAAATTGACTACAAAGTTTTTTGGTCATAAAGTCAGTCTTGTCTAAAATGGAACATCTGTGCATCATACCGGGTAAATGACGGTTGGGTTTTGATTTGACGATGTCCATTTGCCCACTAACATGGGGTGAAAAGCTGCAGTGATTGGACTCTATCCAATAGCATAGACAGTGTGACAACACGTTGCACATTTTTAAAACTGTTTTACTTAAAAATACTGCACCAAACACCTTAGAAGTAAAATTGCGCAACTAAAACATCCTCGGCCAAAACGTTAAAATGTATTTTAGATATCTTGAGTTATCTTAGATTCATTTGGGGGGGGGTTTTGAGGAAGTAAAATAGGCTTCCACATTGACATAGTCTGATGGGAGACAAACATCCTTAAACCAATTGCAGATTCAAATCAAATAAAAAAATCAAATCAAACTTTATTTGCCACATGCGCCGACAACAACAAGTGTAGACTTTAAAGTGAAATGCTTACTTACAAGCCCTTAACCAACAGTGCAGTTCAAGAAGAAGAAAATAAAAAGTAATAATAAAAAGAAACACAGTAAGAATAACAATAACGAGGCTATATACAGTCGTGGCCAAAAGTTTTGAGAATGACACAAATATTAAGTCTGCTGCCTCAGTTTGTATGATGGCAATTTGCATATACTCCAGAATGTTATGAAGAGTGATCAGATGAATTGCAATTAATTGCAAAGTCCCTTTTTGCCATGCAAATGGACTGAATCTCCAAAAAACAAAAGACAAAAAGGGCTTCACAGGCAAGGATATTACTGCCAGTAAGATTGTACCTTAATCAACCATTTATCGGATCATCAAGAACTTCAAGGAGAGCGGTTCAATTGTTGTGAAGAAGGCTTCAGGGCTCCAAAGAAAGTCCAGCAAGCGCCAGGACCGTCTCCTAAAGTTGATTCAGCTGCGGGATCAGGGCACCACCAGTACAGAGCTTGCTCAGGAATGGCAGCAGGCAGGTGAGTGCATCTGCACGCACAGTGAGGCGAAGACTTTTGGAGGATGGCCTGGTGTCAAGAAGGGCAGCAAAGAAGCCACTTCTCTCCAGGAAAAACATCAGGGACAGACTGATATTCTGCAAAAGGTACAGGGATTGGACTGCTGAGGACTGGGGTAAAGTCATTTTCTCTGATGAATCCACTTTCCGATTGTTTGGGGTATCCGGAAAAAAGCTTGTCCGGAGAAGACAAGGTGAGCGCTACCATCAGTCCTGTGTCATGCCAACAATAAAGCATCCTGAGACCATTCATGTGTGGGTTTGCTTCTCAGCAAAGGGAGTGGGTTTGCTTCTCAGCAAAGGGAGTGGGCTCACTCACAATTTTGCCTAAGAACACAGCCACAAATAAAGAATGGTACCAACACATCCTCAGAGAGCAACTTCTCCCAACCATCCAGGAATAGTTTGGTGACGAACAATGCATTTTCCAGCATGATGGAGCACCTTGCCATAAGGCAAAAGTGATATCTAAGTGGCTCGGGGAACAAAACATTGATATTTTGGGTCCATGGCCAGGAAAATCCACAGACCTTAATCCGATTGAGAACTTGTGGTCAATCCTCAAGAGGCGGGTGGAAAAACAAAACCCCACAAATTCGGACAAACTCCAAGCATTAATTATGCAAGAATGGGCTGCCATCAGTCAGGATGTGGCCCAGAAGTTAATTGACAGCATGCCAGGTCTTGAAAAAGAAGGGTCAACACTGCAAATATTTGCATCAACTTCATGTAATTGTCAATAAAAGTATTTGACACTTATGAAATGCTTGTAATTATACTTCAGTAGTCCATAGTAACATCTGACAAGAATATCTGAAGACACTGAAGCAGCAGACTTTGTGAAAATTAATATTTGTGTCATTCTCTAAACTTTTGGCCACGACTGTACAGGGGGCTTCGGTACCGAGTCCGTGTGCAGGGGTACAGGCTAGTTGAAGTAATATGTACATGTAAGTGGGGGCGAAGTGACTGCATAGGTAACAAACAAACAGCAAGTAGCAGCAGTGTACAAAGGGGGGTGGTCAATGTAAATTGTCCTGTGGTGATTTTTAGGATTTATTCAGCTGTCTAATGGCTTTGGGGTAGAAGTTGTTGAGGAGCCTTTTGGTGCTAGACTTGGCGCTCCGGCACCACTTGCCGTGCGGTAGCAGAGAACACAGTCCGTAACTTGGGTAACTGGAGTCTCTGACAATTTTATGGAATTTCATCTGACACTGCCTATTATATAGGTCCCGGATGGCAGAAAGCTTGGCTACAGTGATGTACTGGGCCGTTCGCACTACCCTTTGTAGCGCCTTACAATCAGATGCCGGGCAGTTGCCATACCAGGCGGTGATGCAAACAGTCAGGATGCTCTTGATGGTGCAGCTGTAGAATCTTTTCAGGATCTGGGGACCCATGCCAAATCTTTTCAGGCTCCTGAGGGGGAAAATATTTTTTCGTGCCTTCTTCACGACTGTCTTGGTATGTTTGGACCATGATAGTTCGTTGGTGATGTGGACACAAAGGAACTTGAATCTCTCGACCCGCTCCACTACAGCCCCGCCGATGTTAATGGGGGCCTGTTCGGACCGCCATTTCCTGTAGTCCACGATCAGCTCCTTTGTCTTGCTCACATTGAGGGAGAGGTTGTTGTCCTGGCACCACACTGCCACTTCTGTGACCTCCTCCCTATAGGCAGTCTCATCGTTGTCTATGATCAGGCCTACCACTGTTGTGTCATCAACAAACTTAATGATGGTGTTGGAATCGTGCTTGCCCAAACAGTCGTGGGTGAACAGGGAATACAGGAGGGGACTAAGTACACACCCCTGTGGAGCCCCAGTCTTAAGGATCAGCGTGGAAGACGTGTTGTTGCCTACTCTTACCACCTGGGGGTGGCCCATCAGGAGGTCCAGGATCCAGTTGCAGAGGGAGGTGTTTCGTCCCAGAATCTTTACCTTAGTGATGAGCTTCACGGACACTAATGTTTTGAACGCTGAGCTGTAGTCAATGAACAGCATTCTCACATAGGTGTAACTTTTGTCCAGGTGAGAAAGGGCAGTGTGGAGTGCGATTGAGATTACGTCATCTGTGGATCTTTTGGGGCGGTATGCGAATTGGAGTGGGTCTAGGGTGTCCGGGAGGATGCTGTGATGTGAGCCATGACCAGCCTTTCAAAGCACTTCATGGCTACCGACATGAGTGCCACGGGGCGGTAAACATTTAGGAGGTTACCTTCGCTTCCTTAGGCACAGGGACTATGGTGGTCTGCTTGAAACATGTAGGTATCGCAGACTCGGTCAAGGAGAGGTTGAAAATGTCAGTGAAGATATTTGACAGTTGGTCCGCACATGTTTTGAGTACACGTCCTGGTAATCCGTCTGGCCCAACGGCTTTGTGAATGTTGACCTGTTTAAAGGTTTTGTTAATTAACATTGGCTGCCCAGAGCGTTATCACACAGTCATCCAGAACAGCTGGTGCTCTCGTGCATACTTCAGTGCAGTTTTTTCCCTGGTTGCACATTTTTCCCTGGTTGCACGTAAAATTTTGGTAAAACTGAATTAAGTTTGCCTGCTTTAAAGTCCCTGGCCACTAGGAGCTCCACTTCTGGGTGAGCATTTTCTTCTTTGCTTATGACCTTATAGATTTGGTTGAGAGCAGTCTTAGTGCCAGCTTCTCTTTGTAATGGTAAATAGATGGCTACGGAATAATAGAGATGAGGACTCTCTTGGTAGGTAGTGTGGTCAACAGCTTATCATAAGGTACTCTACCTCAGGCGAGCAATACCTCGAGACTTCTTTAAAATTCGACATTGCGCACCAGCTGTTATTGACAAAAAGACACACACCCCCACCCCTCGTCTTACCAGAGGTAGCGTCTCTGTTCTGCGTGATCCCGCCAGCTCTATTTTCTCAGTTTCTTCGTTCAGCCACATCTCAGTGAAACATAAGATGTTAGAGTTTTTAATGTCCCGTTGGTAGGATAATCGTAATAGTAGGTCATTAATTTTATTTTCCAACAATTGCACGTTAGCAATGAGAATGGAAGGCATTGGGAGTTTGTTCACTCGCCTCCAAATTCTCAGAAGGATCACCGATCTGCGTCCCCTTTTCCGGAGTCTTTTCTTCACGCAAAAGGCGTGGATCTGGGCTTGTTCCAGTGAAAGCAGGATATCCTTCTCGTCGGACTCATTAACGGAAAAAGTTTATTTCAGTCCACGGTGAGTAATCGCTTTTCTGATGTCCAGAAGTTATTTTTGGTAATAAGAGATGGTAGCAGCAACATTATGTACACAATAAGTAAAAATGTAAGTTACGTAAAAAAAAAAATAATAATTACACAATTGGTTGGGAGAATGTAAAACGTCAGCCATGTTCTTCGGTCAGGATCTCGTTTTTCTAATGAGCAACAGAAAGTGACGCTTTAAGGATTTCTAGCGAACCAAAGGTAACGAATCGAGATCAACAGTGGTCTGGAGTGGTCTTGCTGGTTAGGGGCGCTTCCGCGCACATACAGTATAGGCCTACTGTGTCATCGTTCCGGCACCCACGCCCTTCTGGCACAAATAACTTAATTCCCCTGATTGACTTGATTTAGTTACACAGTTCAACGATATTTTAGCCCTGATCTTGATAAGAAATCAGTTGTATTTAAAATAAACAGGAACAAATGGAATAATAACAGTAGGCTACATCAACATTTACTTTCCATTTATACATTTATACAAAGTGTCGGGTAAATTGCCACAGTAGATATGCTTGGTAAATGAGGAAATACTTCATTTACATTGTACAGAATGCTTGTCAAATAGAGACATCTCTCTTAGTCTTTTCAAAAAGGACTAAGTTGTCCTGATAATACCCACCAGAGTGCAAACATATTTTGAAAGACTTAACAGGACTAGGGTAACACCGACATCATCTTTTAGGGAGCAGCAATGAAGTGACCAATAATGGTGGATCAGCTGTGCGGGTGAATTTACAGCATATTGATGGTTTAACAAGACATCAGATTGCGATAATCTAGTGCCACCGATGGTTTCAATCGGCCCCTTGTTATTTGATTATATTGCAGTACCGTCTGTATGCTACCTGTTAGCCTAGCCATTGTCACATAATGGAAGGTGTGAACACTGATAATAGGCAGTTGTTTGTGTTTTCCTGGCTGATTTGGGTCATCAGGTGTTTGACAGATGTAGGCCTGTAGAACGATAAACTTTCCTCCCGTGTGGATGCCCACCCACGTTTTATAGTTAGGCTATGTATAATTTGTTAATATAGTTATGGTCTTTGGTGTGGATGGCACTTACATAGGTGAGATTTCCATTGCTAAGCTGTTATATTGCAGGTACATTAGTATAGGCCTACTGTACTTTGATTTCATTATTTGAAGTCATCCTTCTTGTGATTTCAAAACCTGTATTGTGTGACTTTGATATTTCATTTGGTAAAGCTGTCAAGATGTTTATGCATTGGAACCTATCCAAAAATAATTTCGTTAAGCTGTGATTTGAACCCATGCCAACTCTGGCATATGTGTGCCACAGTCAGCAGGTGTAACCCCTGGACCACACAGCTACTGAGGCCTTCAATAAATTATTCTGCATATTGTTTGCCTTGAACATATAATAATAATAAAACAAATAAAAAATATCCCTAATGAAAAAACATCTACCCCCTACAATTTATTATAATCCACATAAGAATTCACACAAGATGCACTATAGCATAAACGTAGCCTGCGTGTACTCTACATAGGCTGCATTTACACAGGAAACCCAATTCTGATATTTTTGGACTTTTAACCAATCGCATTAGATCTTTTCACATCAGATCTGTTTCAGAGCTGATCTGAATGGTCAAAATACCAATTAGTGAAAAAAAGATCAGAATTGGTCTGCCTGTCTAAACTCAGCCATAGGCTACTTGAACTGGTGCCGAGTGAACCTGGGGCCTGTTGCACAAAAGTAGAATTAAGACATCCGGGATAAATGACTCAGCTGAGCTCAATGAAGCCAAAACATGTGCGTCCAGGCTTAATTGGTTGCACAAAGACCAAGCCAGGATGAGCAGACACGGATTCATTAAGCCAGGTGAAACCAATCCTGGATAGGTGCGCGCTCACGGCTCACTCAAATAGACCCCGCCACAGATCACAGATTAACTGATTTACCATGGCAACTAGAGCCGCGTACTTTTCCCCGTCGGAAGCACAAATCCTCATGGAGGCATACGAGGAGGTAAAAGATATAATTAAGAAGAAAGGCAACACCGCCACAGTGATAAAGCAAAGAGAAAAAGCGTGGCAAAGTATTGCAGACCGCCTGAATGCGTAAGTAGTGCACAATTACACACTCACCGCTCCGCTGAAACATCACAATTACAATTCAAATATTTAATTCACATCTCCAAAAATGCAGTTGTACTGTAATTATGAAACGGTTAAATTTTTAATTGAAATGCACTGCAGATATGAGTGAAATTGTGTAAAGTAACTCCATCACACTGTATAAAGCTATGATAAATTTTTTGATATTTTTACTGAAAACAAGACAAAAATACCAAGTAATTTTTTGCAGTGTGACTCCATTAAATGTGTGTGTGTGTGTGTAGATTAAACATGAACGGGCCAAAACGGACATGGCAGCAGGTCAAAATCAAATACAAGAACATTCTGCAGAATGGTATGGTCCCTGACTAATATTTAACAAAGCACAAGCATATATTGTACCCAGAAGGTGCCTGCTCACACATTGTCTGTACTGTTTTAGCAGTGAAAAAGAATACCCACAGACAAGGCACGGGTGGTGGGTCACCAAAGGCTGACCTTACCCCAGTAGAGGACATGGCCTTGGAGCTAAATAAAGGCAGGCCCGTCTTAGAGGGGATCCCTGGGGGGAAAGAGACGAGCATAGGTTCCTCCCAAGATGCCACCCGCTTCATTCAAGGTATGTCCTTCCATCTCTACATGGGATACAACCACATTCATATTGAATCAATTTGGACTGTCTGACTTTGGTTTACCTATTGCCTTGCAGTGTCTGGCAGCACTGTGTTCCTGTTAGAGCCACCAGCACAAGCACCAGACGATGCTGATCCAGTGAGTACTCCATCAAAGGCATACTGTAGGCCTGGCATGTCTTGTCTACTAGCTTCAATATGAATCCGATTAAATGTGATAGGGTGAAGGGCCCCAGTGCAGCAGCAACAGCACATGATGGAGACGATGATGAGGAGGAGACCATCTCTCTGGATTCCAGAAGGCATGAGGTATCATGTTAAGACTGTGAAAGTACTATTTACTCTACAATGGTGAGGAGTCCTCATCAAAATCAAAAAATCTAATTTATTTTACAGGACCCAGATGCTATACAGTGGGAAAACCAGCCTGGCAACATAGTGCGTATTAATAAAAGGACACCACATCCTGCCAAATTCCAGCTGCGCTAATTGTATTGTGTTCACAGAGCTCACAAGCTATCAGAAAGTTGTATGGCAACCACCTCCGGCGCCAAATAGAACTGGCAGACATAGACATTCAGTACAAGAAGAAAAAGATGGAAAATCTTGCACTGGAGTCCGAAATAAAAAAGAGGACAATTAGGAAACTGGACCTTGAAATAAAAAAACTTGAGAGGGAGGTGAGATATGCCTTCAATGTACACTGTATGCTAACTGTAACACAAATGTATTAATCATTATTTTTCTTTCCTCCCCCAGCTCCAAGAAGATGACACAGCTCAAAATAAAAATTAGGTATATTCTCGTAAAGTCAAGTGAGCCATGACATATGAGCTCTTATTGTGAGCACACAGGACGGTGGCATCTTTCTAAGTTTTTTTTTTTTATTTTCCCAGCAATCAGTACAACCAAGTCATCGTTATAAGGCATCGCCTCTTTTGCCCACCCCCCAGCACCAGGTGTGGCCACTAGCCTATATGAAGGCCCAAAATTGTGTGTTCCTTTCTGCTCTGACAATGGCATGCCCATTCGTGCGAGATGTGGTGGATGAAGAAGCACTTGTGCTGAGGAGAGCCTTCAGGCGAGAAAGGGTCTTCAGGGACCGGTTGGACCCACTGGCCTTCCCTGATGACCATCTATATGAAAGATACAGGTTTTCTGCAGATGGCATCAGGTATCTATGCAGACTACTGGGTCCCAGGATTAAGCACCGCACTGCACGGAGCCATGCACTGAGTGTGGAGCAAATGGTTTGTGTGGCCTTGCGCTTTTTGCTAGTGGAGCCTTCCTGTACTCAGTGGGGGATGCAGAACAGCTGAACAAGGCCACAATTTGCCGCACAATAAGGAGTGTGTGTCTGGCTATCAAAGCATTAGCAGATGTCTTCATCTCCTTCCCTGGCCACAGAAGACTCTGTGACATCAAAGAGGAGTTCTATAGGATTGCAGGTAAGAGGATCTACAAATTACAGGACAACTGTTAACACATAGTAGGATACTCATTACTTTGTGTGACAGGTTTCCCCAATGTCATTGGTGCAGTGGACTGCACACACATAAGGATAAAAGCCCCTCAGGTGCCCATGAGGCCGATTTTTGTGAATAGGAAATCCTTTCACAGCATTAATGTTCAGGTGAACATAACTTTTTGATATTGTCCATTGACGAACACTCTGCATTGCCAGTGATGTGCATTGATTGGTGTAATATTCCTCATCTTATGATTTCAGATGGTCTGCAATGCTGACTGTGTGATCAGCAATGTTGTGGCAAAATGGCCTGGCTCAGTCCATGACTCCAGAATCTTTCGGGCCTCTGAAATCTATCAGTGCCTCTGAAATCTATCAGTGCCTATCACAAGGTAAGCCACACAACCCCTATTTATAACCATCATGGCTGTGTCAAGAATATCACTGTGTTTATGAGGTAGTAATGATGAGATTTTGTGTTGACAGGTGAATTCTCTGGTGTGTTGCTGGGAGACAGGGGGTATGGCTGCCAGCCTTTTCTCCTGACACCTTTCACAGACCCCCAGGAAGCACAGCAGGCCTACAACCATGCCCATGCCAGGACCAGGGCCAGAGTTGAAATGACCTTTGGCCTCCTGAAGGCACGCTTTCACTGCCTTCACAAATTAAGGGTCAGCCCTGTTAGGGCATGTGATATTGCTGTGGCTTGTGCTGTCCTCCACAATGTGGCCTGCCTGAGGAAGGAGAGGGCCCCCAGAGTGCCACCAGCCATGGACTGGGACAATCCGGCAATCTTCCCCTACCATTGAGGAAGTACAGTTCCCGCTCAGCCCAGTCAAAACTGTTCGCTGCTCTGGCCCCCCAATGGTGGAACAAACTCCCTCACGACGCCAGGACAGCGGAGTCAATCACCACCTTCCGGAGACACCTGAAACCCCACCTCTTCAAGGAATACCTAGGATAGGATAAGTAATCCTTCTCACCAACCCCCCCCCCCCCTTAATGATTTAGATGCACTATTGTAAAGTGGCTGTTCCACTGGATGTCAGAAGGTGAATTCACCAATTTGTAAGTCGCTCTGGATAAGAGCGTCTGCTAAATGACTTAAATGTAATGTAAATGTAATGACGACAGTGGTCGGCTGCTGAGGGACCAATATGTGTTGAATTATTTTAGTTAGTATGTGTGCTTTCAATTTTGGTTAAATATACAGAATGCGGTGGCAGAGGAATTTGGGTTTTTTTGGGTTCGTTTTTTGACGAATTTGGCCTCTTATGATGTTTGTGCGGTATACTGTGTGTAATACAAGGCTGCAGGGAGGCTACTGCATCCATTCATTTGTCTGTTCAGTTGATGTGTATGGATTTGTCCTGCATTTATTTTAGTGTGCAGACATGCAGGGTGTGTTATATACAGACCTTTGAATGTGTATGTATCATTTTGTATAATATGCTTGGATTCTGTGCTTTCCATCTTGTAGAGTCACTGTGACTTCAGTTTCGAAAGGAGCTGATGGTTTACCTGCTTTGTTTTGTCCTTATTCAATAAAGGAACATAATGTTACACATTGTGTTTTTATATTCATATGGAATGTGTATTTGTTTATATGACAGAGTACTAGGGCCACACTGAAGAAAAAGGATAGTCATACATTTATGAGGCTGGTTCTTTCTGCAGAAAAGCTACATATTGTTTTTACAGTTTTGATACTTATGACAATGTGATACTTAATATTCTGGCACATCAGCATGTCTTTGTTTATGAAACCATACTGAAGTACAATTTCACAATGCCCCACATCTGTCATTTTAACAACTGTCCTCCTTTAAAACAACTGGTTACAATATTATGACTTGTGTTTTTTTCCCCTCTGTGGCCCTAATATTCTATCATTTTATATATAGCATTATAGTCTATGGGAAACTGTAAATTATCTAATGATAGCAACATCATCTAAAAATCATTTTTTATCCAAAATCATTGAAATTAATGATCACAAACGTTTAAATAATAACAGTGGGTCTAGTTATATGTGATAACAATGTATAGTGAGCAGTGAAATAACTATTGGTTTCCATTTGTGGTGACTGCTGACTGACATTAGGGATGAGATTAAATAGATCCTGGAATTTAGCCTGGTCTGGAGCAGGCTAGCTCCACAGAATAAATCTCCATGGTAATTTATACCATAACATATCCTCCTGCCCCCTATCCATCTTTAGTGCAACTGGATTACGGATCAATTGAGCCAGGATCACCAAGATAACCTGGCTTAATCCCTTATCCTAGTTTTGTGCAACAGGCCCCTGCAGTCTAAATTACAATGCAGGTAGCTATGGTACTGCATTGTTTACAAACACCAATTCCAGCTGCCCTCTGGTGGTAATTGTAAATATTTCTTCAGATATTCAAATCCTCCTGATGCATGATATTTTTTTTTCCTGTGACGAAACTGGTCAAATTAAGATCTGACAACTGTAAAAGGAGATTGTAGGGCTGTGTTTTATTAAATGGAGTCCATACATCAAGATGTACAGTAAGGATTTGCAGCTGGTCTAAGGCACTGCATCACAGTGCTAGAGACGTCACTACAGACCCTGGTTTAATCCCCGGCTGTATCACAAGCAGCTGTGATTGGGAGTCCCATAGGGAGGTGAACAATTGGCCTGTGTAGGCTGTCATTGTAAATTAGAATGTGTTCTTAATTGACTTGTCTAGTTAAATAAAGGTTAAATCATCCATGCCTGTCCAGAAGTCCCTGTGATGTGCAGTCAGGTGGTGGTGCAGGACAATGTGATAAAGATAAGCCCTCTTCATGGTTTATAAATTGATATACAAAATTAGTCAAATTTTTACACACAATTCTTGCAACAAATAGAATGTTATATAGGGGATACAACCATCCCACCTCTGCAGATTTTGCTGTGAAGAGACAGAATCATTAGATCACTTGTTCTGGTACTTCCTATATGTAGTTTGTTTTTGGTCCCAGGTTCAGGAATGGCTGAAAAATTGCACCATTTACTTGGAGCTAATTCTGCAAATAGCACTGCTGGGTGACTTGAAAAGTCATAGTCAATCGATCAATAATATAATAATACTCTTAGCAAATGTGTTTATATTTAATTTACAACCTGTAGAAACTATGAGAATATAAAGGTTCACAACTTTTGTGAAACAGCACAGTAGAAAAATATATGGCAGCTAGAACTGGATGGTCTTCACAGATAGATGGGAGGGGTTGAGGGTAGCTGAAGGCTGTGACTAAAAGCAAACAAAGGATAACTAATGTAAAACATACTGTCTGTGAAATGTATATAGTATGTATAAGCTGGAAGTAGAAGCCTAAATATTGTTGTCCATTAGTTTACTCCAATTAGGGGAGGGTGGCAGGGGAAATAATAAAGAAAAAATAAATAAATGTTTACCACTTTTTCATGGTATCCAATTGGTAGTTACATTATTGTCTCATCCCTCAACTCCCGTATGGACTTGGGTCAGGCAAAGGTCGAGAGCCGTGCATCCTCCAAAACACAACCCAACCAAGCCACACTGCCCAGTTAACCCAGAAGCCAGCCACACCAATGTATTGGAGGAAACACTGTACACCAAGTGACCATGTCAGCATGCACTGCACCTGGCCCAACACAGGAGTCACTAGTGCATGATGGGACAAGACATTCCTTCTGGCCAAACCCTCCCCTAACCCAAACAACACTGGGCCAATTGTGCACCGCCTCATGGGTCTCCCAGTCACGACCGGCTGTGACAGAACCCAGGACTTGAACCCAGAATCTCTGGTGGCACAGCTAGCCTTAGACCACTGCGCCACAAGGGAGGCATGGAAAATAAATATTTGTTAAAATATATACAGTACCAGTCAAAGGTTTGGACACACCTACTCATTCATGGGTTTTTCTTATTTTTTTTTTACTATTTTCTACATTGTAGAATAACTGTAAAGCCATCAAAACTATTAAATAACACATATGGAATCATGTAGCAACCAAAAAAGTGTTAAACAAATTAAAATATATTTGAGATTTTTCAAAGTAGCCATGATAACTTTGCACACTCTTGGCATTCTCTCAACCAGCGTCACGAGGTAGTCATTCATGTCTTCACTATTATTCTACAATGTAGAAAATAGTAAAAAATTAAGAAAAACCCTTTAATGAGTAGGTGTGTCCAAACTTTTGACTGGTACTGTACATTGGGGAGAACAAGTATTTGATACACTGCCGATTTTGCAGGTTTTCCTACTTACACAGCATATAGAGGTCTGTTATTTTTATCATAGGTACACTTCAACTGTGAGAGATGGAATCTAAAACAAAAATCCAGAAAATCACATTGTATGATATTTAAGTAGTATATTTGTATTTTATTGCATGACATAACTATTTGATCACCTACCAACCAGTAAGAATTCCGGCTCTCACAGACCTGTTCATTTTTCTTTAAGAAGCCCTCCTGTCCTCCACTCATTACCTGTATTAACTGCACCTGTTTGAACTTGTTATAAAAGACACCTGTCCACACACTCAATCAAACAGACTCCAACCTCTCCACAATGGCCAAGACCAGAGAGCTGTGTAAGGACATCAGGGCAAAAATTGTAGACCTGCACAAGGCTGGGATGGGCTACAGGACAATAGTCAAGCAGCTTGGTGAGAAGGCAACAACTGTTGGCGCAATTATTAGAAAATGGAAGAAGTTCAAGATGACGGTCAATCACCCTCGGTCTGGGGCTCCATGCAAGATCTCACTTCATGGGGCATCAATAATCATGAGGAAGGTGAGGGATCAGTCCAGAACTACATGGCAGGATCTGGTCAATGACCTGAAGAGAGCTGGGCACACAGAAAAAAAAGAGAACCATTAGTAACACACTACGCCGTCATGGATTAAAATCCTGCAGCGCACCCAAGATCCCCCTGCTCAAGCCAGCGCATGTCCAGGCCCGTCTGAAGTTTGCCAATGACCATCTGGATGATCCAGAGGAGGAATGGGAGAAGGTCATGTGGTCTGATGAGACAAAAATAGAGCTTTTTGGTCTAAACTCCACTCGCCGTGTTTTGAGGAAGAAGAGGGGTGAGTACAACCCCAAGAACCTCATCCCAACCGTGAAGCATGGAGGTGGAAACATCATTCTTTGGGGATGCTTTTCTGCAAATGGTACAGGATGACTGCACCGTATTGAGGGGAGGATGGATGGGGCCATGTATCACGAGATCTTGGCCAACAACCTCCTTCCCTCAGTAAGAGCATTGAAGATGGGTCGTGGCTGGGTCTTCCAGCATGACAATGACCCAAAACACACACCCAGGGCAACTAAGGAGTGGCTCCGTAAGAAGCATCTCAAAGTCTGGAGTGGCCTAGCCAGTCTCCAGACCTGAACCCAATAGAAAATCTTTGGAGGGAGCTGAAAGTCCATATTGCCCAGCGACAGCCCCGAAACCTGAAGGATCTGGAGAAGGTCTGTATGGAGGAGTTGGCCAAAATCCCTGCTGCAGTGTGTGCAAACCTGGTCAAGAACTACAGGAAACACATGATCTCTGAAATTGCAAACAAAGGTTTCTGTACCAAATATTAAGTTTTGCTTTTCTGATGTTTCAAATACTTATGTCATGCAATAAAAGGCAAATTAATTACTTAAAAATCATAAAATGTTATTTTCTGGATTTTTTTAGATTTTAGATTCCGTCTCTGACAGTTGAAGTGTACCTATGATAAAAATTACAGACCTCTACATGCTTTGCATGTAGGAAAACCTGCAAAATCGTCAATATATCAAATACTTGTTCTCCCCACTGTATATATTTTCCAAAAAATATGGGGGATTTCTAAATTATGCAGACAATTACACTGGTAGAAGTCACAATCTATCTGCAATATTAAAGGTGATCTAGCCCCCAAAAAATAAAAACAAAATATAGATAAGCCCTCCTACAGACCATCACTGTGATGAATGTTAAAATACACCCCTGGCACTCTCTGCCATTCTCCGTAACACTCCCTCTCTCTCCCTCCTCTCTCTCAATATTTTTCTCCACTATCTCCCTCAAACACCAGCCTTGTGCTCCTCCTCTGCCCTGCCTGTGCCTCCATCTCTCCTTCCTTCTAAACCGAAACTACAGTTTTCTTTCCTTTTCCTTTTCTCATTCTCTCATTAGATGTTAATGACAGGTCTTATATGCAGTCTTTGGCTGGCTTTAAAGTCCAATTATCCTCCAAGGTTAGCGAGAGCTCACTGATCTTGCGGTCCATGGAGAATATCTCTTCTCTTTTGAAGAAGGGGAGGTGCACTGTACCATTTCAAATATCAAACGTTACTCATTTTTTAAATGTTACACATCTTGGCTAATAATAACACTTCACTGTCTAAAGTATTATTGACAACCATGATCATCACTCTCAGTCAGAAGAGGACTGGCCACCCCTCAGAGCCTGGTTCCTATGTCGGTTTCTTCCTACGTATGTAGGATCTTAATTTGAGACAGTTTGCTACAGCAGGAAAATTATCCTGCAGCAACATAAAATGTGAATTATTATGTGGATTATAATTCATGGACATTGTTGTAGGGGATGATGTATTTTTCATTAGGGGAAATCAATTCTGACATTTCAGAGTGGAAATTACACATTTTAGAAGCCTTTTTAAAACTCAAATACACGGCAAGTTTGCATTTTCCATTTCTTATTTTCAAAATAAGATCCTACATCTGGTTCCTTCCTTTTCTATGGAGTTTTTCCTAGTCACTGTAACGGCTGATTTCCTCTTCGTCTGAAGAGGAGTAAGGATTGGACCAAGACGCAGCGTGGTAAGTGTTCATGACGATATTTTAATAAAGACAAAATGAACACTCGAACAAAAACAATAAACGATAATGTGAAATCTACAAAAACCGAAACTGTACCGTGTTTCGACAAACACACACACACGGAAACAAACACCCACAAACCAACAGTGAAACCCAGGCTCCCTAAGTATGATTCTCAGTAAATGGAGTACATTCACCGCATGTAGCCCACATTTCAACGGCTGGAGTGGAATGAGTGCAATGTTATCAAATACATCAAACACATGTGTTTGATGCCATTCCATTTGCTCCGTTCCAGCCATTACAGTGCTTTGAACAACACATGTGTTTGATGCCATTCCATTTGCTCCGTTCCAGCCATTACAGTGCTTTGAACAACACATGTGTTTGATGTATTTGATACCATTGCACTCATTCCACTCCAGCCGTTGAAATGTGGGCTACATGCGGTGAATGTACTCCATTTACTGTACATGGGTATGTGCGGTCAGCACTAAACCTGGTAAAGACTTTAATGTTTGAAACATTGTAATCTGTACCAGTGCAGCAAGCAACACTGCAGTGAACATTGAGTCAGTATTCCTTACTATAGATTGTGGATAGTTGCGGTGGTGGTGGCCTGACCTCCCATGGCCTGTTGGAGCTAATGAAGTTCTCCGCTAAGTAATCCACCCCAGTGGAAATCATCTGAGCTGAAGCCAACATATGGTTCCTCAGTTTTATTTCACCATTGCATGCCCATGCATATTCTATCAGGCAGCATGCCGTGCGCCCGTCTGTTTCATAATGGAGAGTTTGCAAGATGCAAGGCAAGATGGTGTGTGTTTTTCTTGTATGTCTTCCTTTCACTGTTAATCAGATTTTATAGTTCATGTACAGTCATGTGAGATCTTGGATAAAACAACTTTGCAATATCCTTGTAGCTGGATACTCCACTAGTCACAGTATGTCTTGTCTCAGGGCTGTATAATGCTGGTATGACTTCTGTTTAGTTCCAGAAATGTGCCCTTTACGCTCAGTTTGTACTGATGTGGGATCTTAATTTGATCACTTTGTTGCAAGAGACGTTTCCTGCAATGCAGGACATTTTACACTTGTAATGTATTTAAAGGTTTAAAAAGGCTTCTAAAGTTTGTAATTTCCACATTGACTTGACTTTCCCTTACAAAAATTGTATCCCCCGCTACACAAATGTCAATTAATTATAATCCACATAATTCACCTTTCCCATTGCTGAAGGATTATTTTCCTGCTGTAGGAGACATGCTCAAATTAAGATCCAACATCTGAATGTCAAATACAATTTGAGTTATGCAACATTACAGACTATATTGCCGACCTGTAGCTAGCAATATAGTAAAGTGTAAGAGACACAGACTGACCTGTAGTAATGTAGTGAGAGTAAGACGCAGACTGACCTGTAGTAATGTAGTGAGAGTAAGACACAGACTGACCTGTAGTAATGTAGTGAGAGTAAGACACAGACTGACCTGTAGTAATGTAGTGAGAGTAAGACAGACTGACTTGTAGTGAGAGTAAGATGCAGACTGACCTGTAGTAATGTAGTGAGAGTAAGAGACACAGACTGACATGTAGTAATGTAGTGAGAGTAAGATGCAGACTGACTTGTATTAATGTAGTGAGAGTAAGACACAGACTGACCTGTAGTAATGTAGTGAGAGTAAGATGCAGACTGACCTGTAGTAATGTAGTGAGAGTAAGACAGACTGATTGTAGTGAGAGTAAGACACAGACTGACCTGTAGTAATGTAGTGAGAGTAAGATGCAGACTGACCTGTAGTAATGTAGTGAGAGTAAGACAGACTGATTGTAGTGAGAGTAAGACACAGACTGACCTGTAGTAATGTAGTGAGAGTAAGACGCAGACTGACCTGTAGTGAGAGTAAGACGAAGACTGACCTCTAGTAATTTAGTGAGTGTGAGAGACACAGACTGACCTGCAGTAATGTAGTGAGTGTGAGAGACACAGACAGACCTGTAGTAATGTAGTGAGACTAGCATACTCTCTCATGTGGAGGCAACATGAGCAGCCAAGTAAAACAGACCGTCTGCTCTGCTGCTTTGTTTCTCTCTCCTCCAACACTCTGTCTGTTCCTCTCCTCTTCTGATCTGTTTGTTCTTGCCCCCTCTTCCCACTCTACTTCTCCTCCTCTCGCGAAGGGATCTGATAACATCGCTAGTGCCAATCTATTTCCCATCAATGCCCCAGGCCCAAACGCTCAGGTTCATTTTGTACTCTAATTTCATGTAAACAAATGTGATTTGATTGCCCAACACTTACACTTACACCAGAGAATTCAGACCCAAAAGCCTATCTCTTTGTAACACGACAGCACCCTTACCAAGAAGGGTTAACAATGTGCGATAATTATTTAATGACTTATTCCACAGGCTGTGATGCCTGACTAGATTACAGACGCAGAAATTAGATTACACATTTGCCATCTGCTCTCCCTTCATTGATCTTCTGATTGAGGAAAGTTGAGGGCTACCTCATTGAATTTATGCCAATCAAAATGTTCATCTCCCTGGCTGAGGCAATTTCCATCATGTTTCATTTCAGTTGCATAAACACACTGGCTGCACACTGGGAGAAATAATTGACTTACATGCTTTAATGAGTAAGCTAGTAGTAATATGGACTTCTAAGGTTTACTTTTGCAGTATGTATTTGTCTATTTGTATGTGTGTGTGTGGGGGGGGGGGGGGGGTGTTTGTGTGTGGGGGGGTGTAGCACATGCTTGTGTGTGTTTGGGCATGTTTGTGTGTTTTTGTGTGCGCGTGCCTGTGGGTGTGTGTGTGTGCTTTTTGGTGCTGTACTGTTTTCAATACAATTAGCATCTGTACATTGGGGAAGGCTCATCCTTAACCGTAGGCAGTCACCCAGCCACAGCTGAACCATACAGCTGTATCCCGCTGGTTTAGGGAATTGTGTAGAGTGATATAAACCAGGGACAGGCAGAGAGGAAGTCATAGAGGAGACCTTGGTTTAATATAGATATTCATAAATTAGATCAACAAGGAGACATGTCTACATGGGAGCAAACTATTCCAATCGTTTCAGTAATTTGGTTACCAGTGCAGATGACTTGTCGAAGATTTATGAAGTCATTGTCTAATCCTGGTATATACATTACATGGCCAAAAGTATGTGGATACCCCTTAAATTTTGTGGATTCGGCTATTTCAGTCACACACGTTGCTGACAGGTGTATAAAATTGAGCACACAGCAATGCAGTAGAATGGCCTTAGTGAAGAGCTCAGTGACTTTCAACGTGGCACCGTCATAGGATGTCACCTTTCCAACAAGTCAGTTCGTCAAATTTCTGCCCTGCTAGAGCTGCCCCGGTCAACTGTAAGTGCTGTTATTGTGAAGTGTAAACATCTAGGAGCAGCAACGACTCAGCCAAGAAGTTGTAGGTCACACAAGCTCACAGAATGGGACCGGCAAGTGCTGGAGCGTGTAGTGCGGAAAAATCATGTCCTCAGTTACAACCTTTTTCTGGAAGCAATGTCAGCACAACAACTGTGTGTCGGGGGCTTCATGAAATGGGTTTCCATGTCCGAACAGCAGCACACAAGCCTAAAATCAAAATGCGCAATGCCAAGAGTTGGCTGGATTGGTGTCAAGCTCACTGCCATTGGACTCTGGAGCAATGGAAACG